>NC_068984.1:123898828-123900494 GCF_001194135.2 Octopus bimaculoides | reverse complement strand
GGCAAGAAACAAACAAAATTGAAAGAAGAAAAACTAATAATAATAATAATAATAATAATGGTTTCAAATTTGGTTTCAAATTTTGGCACAAGGCCCCACAGTACAACAGGTTCTTATTTTATCGACACCAAAAGGATGATAGGTAAAGTCAACATCGGCGAAATTTGAACTCAGAACGCTAAGAATTTTTTCCCGTGTGCAAACAACGCTGCCATCTCGCTGAATAATCCTTTCTGCTATAGGCACTAGGCCTGAAAATTTGTGGGGGAGGGGCCTAGTCGATTACATCAACCCCAGTACGCATCCGGTACTTATTTTACCGATCCCGGAAAGAAAGAAAGAAAGAAAGAAAGCTAAGGTCAACATCGGTGGAATTTGAACTTGGAACGTAAAGTCGAACGAAATGCTGCCGAGCATTTTGCCTGCACGCCGCCTCGCCACCGTGCCAATCTTAGCACCACAACTCCGCCACGTTTACGTTAACACCAAGCTAGCACCGATACCACATGAAAACGAACATCAATCAGAGTCTGAGAATCCTACCATATATAAATAATACCACCACCACCATTGCCACCATCACCACCTTCCCTATCATCACCTCCACCGCTACCATCACCACCGCTCTCCTACCATCATCATCATCATCATCATCATCATCATCATCATCATCACCTCCATCACAACCATGATCATCCATCACAGACACTACACGTACTACCAGAGATACCAGACACGTCATTATCTCTACAAATCTTCAACTATAACCGCAACATTATCTTCACTACCAACACAACCACCACCATCATCTTTGGTGACACCACTATCGCCATCACTAACGCCAAAAACCCTCTCACCACCTCCATCACTTTCACCACCACAACACCGTCACCGCCACCTCCACCATCACGCAACAGCTCTGAAACTACTACAACCAAACTCTACACACTAACTACTACTACTATTACTACTACTATTACTACTACTACTACTACTAATACTTCTAATTCTGCGACAACTACCACCACTACCACTACTACTACCACTACCACCACCACTGCTACCACTACCACTACTACTACCACCACCATCACCACCACCACCAGTATCAGCACCACCACTATTACTACTAATAATAATTCTGCGACAACTACCACCACCACCACCACCACTTCTACTACCACCACCACTTCTACTACCACCACCACCACTACTACTACTACTACTACTACTACTACTACTACTACCACTACCACCACCACCACAACCACCACCACCACCACCACCACTACTACTACTACTATATCAACCATACACCCAACACCAAACACTATTAACCATCAGCGGTTTTTGCAGTTTCTACCTGTTGCATAATGGCTGTGCGCATGACAAAGAACTAGATTTGAAGTGAAACCTGTAAAATGTGTTGACAACGACTAATGGAATCGAGCTATTATACGTGAGAGGCCGCTACTGTAGAAGTACTTGATCATCTAGTTAGTTTCTGCTATAGCTAGCAGACGTTAACTGTTAAAAGAATTAGATGGAAGTTTAGTCATAAAGATATCTACTAAAAATTTTTTTATTATTATTATTATTATTATTATTATTATTATTATTATTATTATTAGTAGTAGTAGTAGTAGTAGTAGTAGTAGTAGTAGTA
>NC_068984.1:123894931-123897784 GCF_001194135.2 Octopus bimaculoides | reverse complement strand
ATATATATATATATATATATATACATATATATATGTTATAATCAATAAGTATCCGGACTGTTACCATAGTAACGAAGCTAAAGCACGCAGGCTAAAGCCGCTGGACGCAAATTAACCTTGAACTCTGCTATGCATGGGCACTAAGTTTCCGAGCCGGAAACTACAGCCGAGAAGATGAGCCTCGTCCTGGAAGATCTGTAGAGCTCGACGAGGACGTCCTGCAAACCATGCTAGAACAAAATCCCATAGTAACTGTTGAGGAACTAACAGAGAAGCTTGGATTTGGATATTCAACCATTTATCGACACCTGTGTGCTATCGGAAAAGCCAGCACATTGGGTCGATACCAAAGGAGATCTACTACGAGCAGCTGGAGTGGCTTAATTCAGCACTAGAAGAAAAACGACCATCTATGGTTTCAAGACGAAAGGTGTTCTTCCATCAGAATAATTTTCAGCCACATACAGCGAGGATGACATTCTAAAGGCTGGTGCAGTATGAATGGGTAACGATGCCCCACCCACCATATTCGCCGGACATTGCCCCATCTGATTATCATTTATTCCGCAGTGTTCAAAATTATTTGAACGGAAGAACTATGAATTCTGTAGACGAGGTCAGAACAGTGCTGAAGGAGCATTTTTCGTCAAGGACAAGTGAATTTTGAAAGAGGGGCCTTGCAAGTCTACCAGATAGATGTAAGAGCATTGTAGAAAATGAGGGAGAGTATATTTTAGATTAAGAAAGAACTTTCTTTATCTTAATTTTTAAAAATTAAAGAAGTATAAAAAGAATCGCATCGCATTATTTATAGGATGACCCAGTATATTAGACATATGGAAAAATAATACACTGAAATCTTGAGCATAAGACTAAATAATAGAAAAAGAATGATCATGCATCCAACCGGTTTCTCTCTTTTAGAAGTAACCATGACTTAGTAATGAAGGATAAAGATATCACTACCTAACTTGATATTATTGAAACAGGGAATGCAATAAATGAAATGTTTAAGTTTCTATAATAAAGATTAATTAGAATTAGGGAAAGGATAGGGTGAGTGTTAATGCCAAAGAATTACAGTTGAGGCTAATCTTTAGTGTTAGAGTTAGATGTGGGATTTCACTTTTAATTTTAGTGTTAATATGAAGGGTATGTTTAGGATGGGAGTTACTTTCGACTATGTTTAACGCTAAAGGTTTAAAACGTGGGTTTATGATAGGGTTATAGTTATTGTTAAGGTTGGGGTTTGGTTTAGATTTACAATAGATTTTTAAGGTTAGGGTAACAGTTTACAGCGTTTTTAGCGCAGAAACATTGAAATATAAGATAAAGAAAACAAATGTTATTGTCTTCCTTACTTCAGTTTCGACAGTTATACCCAACTTACATCCTACTGGCATTTCGAAACAATTTTAAAAAGCGATTTTAACAGTATGCACACACAGAGTATACACACACACACACACACACACACACACACACACACACACACACACACACACACACACACACACATGTATATACTTACAAGCAATCACACTAATATACAAGTATATATATATATATATATACCTATATATATATATATATACCTATATATATATACATACATATAAACAGATACACACGCATACATGTAAGCATACATGTATCTGTATGTATGTATGTATGTATGTATGTATGTATGTATGTATGTATGTATGTATGCATATATGTATGCATGTATGGCTGGATATATATACATGAACGCGTCATGTATTTATATACCATATCCCGAAAGTTGAAAACTTTCAATAACTAACCGTTACTGAAATTTTCAGCTCACAATAATTAGGATTAAACACTACATCATGTATTGAACACTCTTTTCTCCTCGATCATGAAATTCTTTCTATCATAACACACATACACACACACACACATACATACACAGGGACACACACAGGGGCACACACACGTATACATACACACATTGTATTAAGTTACGAATTATCTACTAATGGCTGTAAGCGTTAATAATGGTACTTCACTCTGCAGTTTCTAGCATCGAGTACTTTAGAGGCAAATGAAGAACTTATCTGAGGTGGTATTACACACACACACACACACACACACACACACACACACACACACACACACACACACATGCACGCACGCACATACACACATACACATACAGACAGGAGATAGATGTGCACATACACAGAGATAGATAGATAGATAGATAGATAGATAGATAGATAGATAGATAGATAGATAGATAGATAGGTAGATAGATAGATAGATAGACGGATCACATGGCACATGTTAACTCATCCTCAAAACCACGCATTATCACAAAAGTTCTCAAGAAATCAAATAAATTGAATTAGTTACAGCGATGACAAAATCTATACGAAAAGTGGAGCGAAAATTGGAGAAGCTCGAGCGTACAACATAAAGAATATACATGTGCATATGTGTATGCATGTGCATGCGCATGAATATACATGTACACACACATATATACATCTGCATATGTGTATGTATGTGTATGCGTATGAATATACATGTACACACACATATATACATGCATACATGCATGTATGTATATATATATATATATATATATATATATATATATATGTGTGTGTAAATATATCTATACATACATACATACATACATATTCATACAAGTACCTATATCTATTTATCTACTTATGTATATATGTATGTATGTATCTATCTATTTATCTACCTATCTATCTATCTATTTATATCTACACATCTATCTCTCTCTTTCTCTCTCTCTCTCTCTCTCACTATATATATATACATATATATATATATATATATATATATATATATATA
>NC_068984.1:123887901-123893467 GCF_001194135.2 Octopus bimaculoides | reverse complement strand
TAGAGTTCTCTTACAAATCTCTCACTCAAACACACACACACACACACATACACACACACACACACAAACACACACACACACACAAACACACACACACACAAACACACACACACACACAGATGCACATATTTTCATACAACTATGCTCTCAAGTACATTCAAACCCCAGGCTCACGTCTAACTCCTGTCCCGCTTCGTCTTTGCCTTGCTACATACATACATACATCCATCCATCCATACATACATACATACATACACACACATACACACATGCATACATACATACACACACACATACACACACTTGCATACATGCATACATAAATACATTCATATATCATGCACACACATACACACACACGCACGCATACATACATACATACATACATACATATATACTTGCATTCATTCATGCATACATACATGCAAAAATACCTTGTTGTTGATGTTGAAATTCCAGTGAAGGAGCCTTGGATCTAGGTTAGAAACCGGCTCTCTCTCTCTCATTCTCTCTCCCTCTCTCTCTCTCTCACTCTCCCTCTCTCCCCCCTCTCTCTCTCTCTCTCTCTATTGGCAAGAAATCTTGAAACACAACTGACTAATGACATACATACATACATGCATAGATATGTTCACTCACACTAATAGAACTATACTCGACACATACACTCTAACTCCAATACCATCTTTCAATATTCTCTATTATCTACCATCGTTGAGAGCTCGTTCAGTCCTTGAAATAGACGACACAACACAAATAGCAGAATCTCATTCTCTTCCCGTAGATGGAGAAGCAGTCACTGAAATAGCATACGATTTACACACACGCACAAAAAAGACCTTTGTAACGTGGATGTAAACACATCTAAACAATAGTTACATTATGATACTTTGTATGATCTTAATTGGCCTCGTCTTGAGAAGAGACATATCTTACAGTTGCAATATCAAAAGTGCATCATTCATTCACCAGTCCCAGCCGCCACCACTCCATAAAAAGTAAGTGGAATAAATTTCTAGAAAGGGAGGTAGTATAGCTGCAATGATGCTATGCCACAACAGGGCCTCTTTCTATGGACTGAAATGAGGAGAAGAGTAAAATTGCTACATATGTTAATGAGTAAAACTTACATTTACATAGGGGTATATACATGCATATATATATATATATATATATATATATATATATATATATATATATATATATGGTGTATATATACATACCACCATATGTGTATATATACACTACCATATGTGTGTTTATGTGCGTACGTATATTAGCATATATATATATGTATTTATATATAATATGTATATGTGCGTGTGTGTGCGCGAGTATGTGTGTATGTACGTATAGTGATATACATATAGACACACACATACATATAGTACAAACATATGCATATATACAAACCATACACTTATGCACATAGGGACATCGAAACTCTCTCCCACACGTGTGTGTGTCCGCAGCCACTTGGCTGAAACATATAAATAAATAAATAAATATGTGTATGTATGTATGAGTGCATACATATGTATGTTTCTATGTGTGTAACTATATATATACACACAAACATATACTTATGTGTGTGTGTGTGTATGAGTGTGTATGAGTGTGTGTATATAGGGTTGTGTTGAAGAACAGTTAGAACAGTTGGGTCTACCTTGTTAGTAATGCTGTTATTATTCAGAGAATACTAAAGCTATAGATTAAATTGGAATCTTAATTACTTTTTCGTGATTCGCTTCAAGAAGCTCTTCATCGTTTGGAATGGTAGCTGTTGAAGAGTAAAATCAATAATCGATTTTTTTTCCTTTCTGCTTCTGCAGCAATCGAAGAATTTTGCACAGATCTCTTCTCTACTCTAACATACTCTACAATATGCTCTTCTTCCCCATCTCCGCTTCTCTCAACCCCTCTATGTTTTTCTGTTTCTCTCTCTCTATCTTTCACTATTTCCTCCTCTCTATCTTTCTCCTTCTATCTCTGTGGAATTGCAGTGTTTGTCAGATTATAGGGTTTTAGTTAAAGGATTAAGATTTCACCATCATCTGGTTTCATGCTTTGTTATTATACGAAGCATTTCCTTATTTCTCTTCCCTTACAACTAATGACTTCAATAATTACACCTTCCATCACTGCGAACACGAAATTTTATTATTTTTTTTATTTTTTTTTTATTTTTGTGCTTTAGTTTTCATTTCACTTTACACAGGAACCTAATATTTGCTTACTTTCATGTTTATAAAAATGTTAATAGTGACAGAGACCTAAGTTTACCAAAGTCTCACATCATACAAAATGATGAAGTCACAGAATTAATTACAAGTGTACTGTAGTGTAAACGCTACAGTTCTGAACCAAAATGCCGCTGAGGTCGACTTTGCCTTTTCTATCTCTACGAGGCCGTCGATCAAATAAATACCTGACCTGTCCTGGATTTCATTCAATCGATTATATTCACTTTGGTTATATTCGATCGATTACATTAATTTCCGTTTTTATTTGTTAGCATTTTTTTGTTTTTTGCAATATATTATCCCAGTTCTTTCCAAGATCAAATCCCATCAGAGTACACTGACTTCGTATATTTTATCTTTTCCAAAATATTTCATCTTACTCCAGCCGTTTATTGCAAGAAGTTGTGTTGCCTCTATCTATCTGAGATCAATAAGAGAAGCATCGGGATTCAATCGATTATTCAGGTTTCTTGAATTCAGTCGATCGTATTGATTTTTCATTGGTTGCAGTTTCTCCCCTATACATTCTGAGATCAAACTCCACCAAGGTCAAATTTCTCCTTCTATTTCTTGTACTGATTTCAACGCAGTTCATTTGGCATTTCTTTCCCACCTCCGTCTGATATCATTCAAATAAACACAAGCTATATGCTGTACTAGCCGTATGTTTAATAACTGTATACTACACTAGATATATGTGTATCAACTATAAAATATACTGTCTATATACTGTACTGGCTGTACGCTATACTATGTATAGCTTCAAGTTCATGGATTGAGTTCCGATCGAGCGTGCGTATTTCGTTGTATCACACGAGTTTTAACCATTTTACTGTATCAAAATACAAAAAAATAATAAGCAATTGTCCTTCCCGAGCCTTAGGCGCATAAGTTCTGTTTGCCAGATTCTGTAGCATATATATTCTTTCTTTTCTACTCTAGGCACAAGGAGTGACATTTTTGAGAAGGAGGCCAGTTGAATAGATCGACCCCAGTACGCAACTGGTACTTAATTTATCAACCCCGAAAGGATGAAAGGCAAGGTCGACCTCGACGAAATTTGAACTCAGAACGTAACGGCAGACGAAATACCGCTAAGCATTTCGCCTGGTATGCTAACGTTTCTGCCAGCCCGCCGCCTTATATCTGGTATATATTGCAAGCAGAATAGCGAACCCTTACCATCTTCTAGCAGACGCCGGGATCACCAGACCGAACGGTTTTAGGCTATTTGTGCCCATCTTCATTGGTGAACACCCGACCGCTAGAAATAGCAGGAATTTACTCCAGATCGTAGTATTTAGAAAACTAAGCGACAATCAGTTGTATATGCTTACTTTTGGTTTCATAACTACTTGTTTATTAATCAATTAATTTATTTATGTGATTTTATTTAACTCAAGTTGAAACTTCGTCTCTGTTACTTGGATATTGCAACTTTTAGTGAGTCAACGTTCCTTGACTAAAGCGATTTATCCAAAAGTCTTTTTCGTTCTTATAAGAATGCGCCTAAAATTGAGGCTTGTAACCTGTTTTATTAAACCAGTCGTCCTATATGGAGAAGAAACTTGGACAGATGTACAGGGCAATGAAAAAGATAGAGCTGTGGGTTCTTCGTAGATTGGACGGAATAAGCTGGAATCATATGATAACAAGCGCTGTATTCGACACCTATTGTCGAAAACCAATTCCACAAAGCTATCATAATTTCAGACTAACGATGCGTCACGAAATAGGGCTAGAGAGTAAAAGGCTGTCGAAGAAATAGCCTGTCTGATTGTATGCATGCAGTACAAAACATGAGTTTTTAGAAGCCGATCACTGGATATAAGGAGGGCACCTGGCTGGCTAGTGGATGGACGTGGCTTTGTGGTTAGGGTGGTGGACTCATGATCGTGAGATTGTGGTTTCAATTCCTCGACAGGGTGACGTGTTGTGTTCTTGAGCAAAACGCTTCATTTCACGTTACACCAGTCCACTCAGCTGGCAAAAGTGAGTATTCCTGTGACGGATCAGCGTCCTGTTCAGCTGGGGAATAGATACATCATGGAGCTAGGAAACCGGCCCTTATGAGTCAGCATGAGTCAAGAAGGTAACTTTGCCTTTTTAGCAGAGGCACATGGCTTTGTGGTTAGGGTGCTGGACTCATGATTGTAAGATTGCAGTTTCAATTCCTGGACCGGGCGACACGTTGTGTTCTTGAGCAAAACACTCTATTTCGCGTTGTTGTTCCAGTCCACTCAGCTGTCAGACGGAAACTGAAAGAAGCCGTTCAGAGGGGAATGTATGCACCACAAAAACCGTGGAAACCGACCCTTTGGGTCTGTATGACTCAGAAAGGATCTTCATCCTTGTTTATGCGTCTGGCTGGCTGATCTGAAATTCATGTGATAGCATGTATATGTTACATATTAGAACCGGGCAGTGTAAAGTAGCTATCGTGCTGATGACAACTACTGAGGAAGAAACATGTTCAGCAATTCCCCCTCTTCTTTCCAGAAAATCAAATTGTCTTTTCTGCTTTGGAGCATTCTAGAGTTTTGAGATTATCTGTTCTTCTTATATGGAGTTGCACATGACTGCCACCAAACGGTTGTTCTAATTTCTTTGGAAACAAACGATTTCAATAAATCAAAAATATACTTTATGCAGTGTTTAATATACTATTATTTCTTTTTGTTCATCAAACACATGCACTATCTCATTAAACAGCGATCTATTTTGAAGAACCGCTAGGTGTCGGGGACGTAAACGACCCAACACTGGTTGCCAAGCGGTAGTAGGGGTACAAATACAAACACACGCACGTACACACGCACACACTCACGCACATAGACATACACACGCACACACGCACACACACACACACACACACACACACACATATGTATGAGCTTCTTTCAGTTTCCGTCTACCATGTCCACACACAAAGCTTTGGTCGGCCTGGGGCTATTGTAGAAAACAGTTGCCAAATGTGACATGCAGTGAGACTGAACCCAGAATGTACAAGCAAAGTACTTTCCACACAGCCACGCCTGTGCCTATACGCATATAACTATGTTTATATATAAGTACATATGCATGTATATGTATGTATCTGTATATGTGTGTATATATATACATATATATATATATAATATATATATTCATATATGTATATGTACATATGTACGCATACATACATATATATGCATATAAATATATATGTATATACATATGCATGCATACATACCGTACAGGCAGACACACTCGCACACACACATATATATATTGTATATATATATATATATATATATATATATATATATATATATATATATATC
>NC_068984.1:123884712-123885519 GCF_001194135.2 Octopus bimaculoides | reverse complement strand
GCATAGGATGAGTGTGGTGCTGGTGATTGTGACGATGATGATGACGATGATGATGATGATGATGATGATGGTGAGATGATGGCGATAATGAGGATGATGATGATGATGATATTAACGATGATGATGATGATGATGATGATGATGATGATGATAATGGTGGTGGTGATGATGTTGGTGGTGGTGGTGGTGGTGGTTTTGATGACAGTGGTGATGATGATGATGATGATGATGATGATGATGACGACGATAATTCTGGCGGTGGTGGTATGCTGGTGTTGGTGATGATGACGTCGACGACGAAGATGACGGCGATGACGATGATGATGATGATGATGATGATGATGGTAATGATGGTCAGTCAGCACGACAGTGATGTTGACGGTAGTGGTGGTGATGGTGGTGGTGGTGGTGGTGGCGACGATGATGACTACGGTGGTAGTAGTCGCAGTGGTTGTGTTAATGGCTGTGTTACCCAGCATTTACTGGTCCTGGTGATAATCGACGTTGTTGCTCCTGAAGTCGATGTTGATGTCCGTGTTGTTGTTATTCATAATGGTGTTTTAGTGTGGCTGTAGTGGCCGTGGTGGTGTTATTGTAAGGTTGTGGCTAAGGCAGTAGTACCGGTGGTGGTTTTCATGTTCAGGTGATGCTGTCTTTGTTATTGTCATTGTTGGTGGTGTTGTTGTTGCTGGTGGTGGTGGTGGTGGTGAAGTTGGTAGTGGTGGTGGTGGTGGTGGTTGTGGTCGTTGTGGTGGTGAAGTTGGTAGTGGTGGTGGTGGTGGTGGTTGTGGTCGTTGTGGTGGTGAA
>NC_068984.1:123881407-123882973 GCF_001194135.2 Octopus bimaculoides | reverse complement strand
ATATATATATATATATATATATATATATATATATATATATATATATACATGCATCTATACGTATTTATGTGTATATCAGTATTTATATGTATACACTCACTTACATACTCATTTACTCGCATACACAATAAACGCGCGAGCACACACGTACACACGTACACACGCACACACAAATCACAACGTAGTATGTATGCCAGGATGTACTCATCGATAGAAGCTGTAACACTTTATCAATTAGTTATTTACCTGTTGCGTACGCCATTTTTTTTAAGCCACTCTTCCGCATGCTGTCCGTCTGTCTGTTTGTTAGTCTGCTTCTTTCTCTCTCTCTCTCTATTTCCCTCCCTCTCTCCCTCTTTTCTCTATCTCTCTTCCTCTCCCCTTTCTCTCTCTCTCCCTCTTCCCTGTTATGTCTCTCTCTCATCCTCTTCTCTCTCTCATCCTCTTCTCTCTCTCATCCTCTTCTCTCTCTCTCTTCCTCTTCTCTCTCTATCTTTATCTCTAACTCTCTCAAAGCAATGGTGTTTTCGTGTTCCGTGACATATCTACAATTTCTCAGGGCTTCTGTGTCCCTTTCACTGTATACCTCCTTGATTACTTACCCGTCATCCTATTTGCCTGCCCATCACATTGCATATCAGGTTGGTCGGCTTTCTACCTGCCCAGCCACCTGTTTATCAATCCCTCTCTGTCTACCGTTCACTAGTCTATCTGGTTAACTTCAATATATACAGAAAACCGATCTTGTCTGCTCTCCACATTTCCAGAAATGTCTTTCAGATTGAGTAGATAACGATTATATTGGAATTTAATGTTAAAAATTAATTGGCACGTTCGCACTCATGCACATTTGCATACATCACACGTATATATATATATATATATATATATATATATATTATTTATATTATTATATGATTGAACGCCACGTATCTTCTTCCAAGTAAGTTTTATCTTAATAATTCTGATGCGCACACTATACGATATTTTTACTCTTTCGTTTTTCTCTCTTTTTCTCTCTTATTCTTTTACCTCCTCCTCTCCCACTATTCGTTTCTATTACTCTGTCACTTTCTCTCCCTACTTCCACCTCCCTTGCTCACATGGTTCCCACGTGACCATCTGCCATCTTTCTTTCTCCTAACTTGTGTTTCTTTCTTTCTCTCCGTTGTAGCTGGAACAAGGAAGTCGTGTTCTTATCTGTCTCCTGTCCTAGTTTGATTTACGCGTTCGCCACTACAACTTCGTTTAGGTTTAGCAGCCCTTCCTGTTTGGTTTCACTGTCCTCTTTGCGTTACCAGCTTTGACCCTTCACAAAATCCCAAATTTTATTTAATTTACTTTGCGAGAGCAACTGTTTTATCGAAAGCGTATATTGTTGTTAAATGCTCGAAATACGGGAGTAGGAAAACAGCCAACAACTGATGAAGGGTCGTTCATTATGTTTGTTTTGTTTTCCATTTGTGTCTTTCGTTGTTCAAAAAATTAGTTCATATTCCATGTACCCGTACTTCGTATTTTTTGTTGTACAGGCTTCATGACATCCTGTGCTCACATATGCATATA
>NC_068984.1:123879196-123880989 GCF_001194135.2 Octopus bimaculoides | reverse complement strand
TATATATATATATATATATATATATATATATTATTTATATCATTATATGATTGAACGTCACGCATCCTCTCATCGGTTGTCAAGCGATGGTGGGGCGACCAACACAGATGCCAAACAAACACACATATATACGACGGGCTTCTTTCAGTTTCCGTTTACCAAGTTCACTCACAAGGCTTTGGTCGACCCGAGGCTATAGTAGAAGACATTTGCCCATGTGGCTGTTTAGCAAACTACTTACTACACAGCCCCTGCTGCACCTATATTTCATTAGTTATATGTGTGATTGTATTCTAAATTCATTAACTCCATGTTTCATTAACAATGTCATTATGCATGAAACTTATAACTACTGATATTGATGTGACGTGAAAAAGATGAAACTACGGGATCGTCCAGTATCGAGAGGTTATGACGTCAGGGTATGTTATGGTCCTTCGGATGCCAGCGGCCACCGACACATCACAGGAGATTGAGTAAACAGTTCAAAAACACGGGAGGTTAGTCAAATAAAGTAATGACTCTAGAAAGTTCTTCCAAGGTCATGTGATTAACAAGAATAGAGATTCGACTTTTATCGCACCACTAAATTAAAGAGTTTAAAAAATTTGTTGGAAAGGCGCCAGTTTTGTAAACTGTGCTCGGGAGGAGAGGTCGCTCTCCTTGTTCCCCTATTAGCTACGCCACTGGCCATATATAGGTAATAGCACAGACCACTGCAACCAATTTTTTTCCCGTCTTGTTAGTCTCTGTTATAACTGAAGTTTCTATCTTCTTCGTTTATTGCAGACGAGAATCGTGGCATGAATGAACGAAAGTAGATAGAAACAGTTTGCTTAGAATGTTTTACAGAAATCTGCCTGGGATAATGTTCGGGTCAGCGAGTTATTTGATTCATTTAAAAAGAAGAGATTATACAAAGCTGGGTCAGTTATGATAACATAGTTGTTGCTGTTGTTGCTATTGTTATGTTTGATATTATTCAGCCCCAGGTCAGTTCTGATCGAGCATATTTGTGATCAAAGGTATTCCAGCTGTGAACGAACATACAGAAAGAAAGATAAAGAAAAAAGTACTCTTGATTCTTCATATAATCAATAACGAAAAGACAACCGAAGAAAAAGAAAGAGACATACAACAGAACAAAAATATTCTTGCTTCGTTTGCACCAAATAACCACTGCGAAACATTTGTTGTTGTTGTTGTTGTTGTTGTTACTGTCGTTTAACCCCAGGTCAGCTTTGATCGACCATAGTCATAATCAAAGGCACTCTACTTCCATTCGTAACACTTTTATCTCTTTGTACAGCTTAGACTGCAGTGTCCAACGACGCTTATTTTGCTTTTTTAAGATAGCAGAGCATAAACTGTGGAAGAATTTTCGTTGCTATTTCTAGAAGATTGAGTGACCGTGTACAGGCTCCTTCGTTTACCAATTGATGTAACGTTGTTTTAAAGCGGTCTGCGCTAATTATGTGCGAGATTTTGCATTTGTGAAAGAGTGATTCAATATCTGCGTGTGTATTTATTTGTATGTCTGCCTGTCTCTTTGAATACAATAAAACATGCCTATCTGTTGGGGCTGTTTGTTCGTCTGTTTATCTGATCATCTGTATACTTTCAATAGTCTGCTTGTCTGTCTCTCTGTCTGTATACCGTATTGCTTACCCTTCTGCTCGCTCTCCACCAGTCTGCCTGTCTTAACGTTTGCTCAGTTATATATAAACACACATACACATATGTATAAACATCTATACATATATGTGTATATATATATATATATATATATATAT
>NC_068984.1:123876540-123878947 GCF_001194135.2 Octopus bimaculoides | reverse complement strand
ATATATATATATATATATATATATATATATATATATATATATATATAAATATATATTATTTATATTCTTATTATATATATGCACGCATACATACATGCATACATATATATATAAATATATATATATATACATACACATTTATGTACATATCTGTGTGAGTGTATGCTTGTCTGTGTGTGCATATAATAGACAGAAAGACAGACAGACAGACAGACAGACAAACAGATAGATAGATAGATAGATAGATAGATAGATAGATAGATAGATAGTATTTGCATTGCAAGCTCTTGATATGAAACCGTATTGAACCAGATATTGTTGTGTCATAAAAGAATAATTTCGCCAAACTTCTGCTCTAATTCTTCTTTAACTCCTCCTCCTCCTCCTCCTTCCTTCGTTGTTGTCATCGTCGACAAGGTCGTTGTTGTCATCGTCGTTGTCGTCCTTAGTAGACTATTTAACCAACTATCTAAATCGATTGCTCGTTTAATTGCTCGATCAATCAAGTAACGTGAGCATGTCACTGACGAGGTGGCGTATGGCAAACGACACGACTCGGACAAACCAGCTGACTGATTTCACGTTGTTCCCGTTTACTCGACTGAAAGGAGACTGTGCTCTTCCTCCAGCCATCTCAATGGATCAAGTATGCGAGATCTAAGAGAATGTCTACATCTATATATTCATGACTATATGGAAAATTAAACCAATTAGCAGAAGTTGGAATATGCTTCCAAGTTATCGTCTGTTCCGAGTAATTGCCGTCCTAGAATATATATATGTACATACACGGACCCACACAAATATTCATGTGCGTGTGTATGCGTATATGGGTATGTTTGTATGAATGAATATATATACTTATATAATATTAATGCTAACAAAAGCAATTTTACATTAAATTGAAGGATTACTCAATACATTTGGTAGAGTGGCGCAGGAGTGGCTGTGTGGTAAGTAGCTTGCTTACCAACCACATGGTTCCGGGTTCAGTCCCACTGCGAGGCACCTTGGGCAAGTGTTTTCTACTATAGCCTTGGGCCAACCAAGGCCTTGTGGGTGGATTTGGTAGACGGAAACTGAAAGAAGCCGTCGTATATATGTATATATATATATACATATATATGTATGTGTGTGTATATGTTTCCGTGTCTGTGCTTGTACCCCCAACTTCGCTTGACAACCGATGCTGGTGTGTTTACGTCCCCGTAACTTAGCGGTTCGGCAAAAAGAGACCGATAGAATAAGTCATAGGCTTACAAAGAATAAGTCCTGGGGTCGATTTGCTCGACTAAAGGCGGTGCCCCAGCATGGCCGCAGTCAAATGACTAAAAGAAGTAAAAGAGTAAAAGAGTATGTATGTTATGTATACACACAGAGAGAAAGAGGCAGATATTGATATACGATATAAATATATGTGCGTATGTGTATGTGTCTGTGTATACATATACCAGTATGATCACACATATATGGCTGAATCATAAGAGAAAAGAGTATATGTGTATATTACTGTTTATGTGTATGAGTGTATGCATGTTTATAAACAAAGATACTTATACGCAAATCTACAAGTATATTGGCTTTTACTCTCCGTATGACTCTTGCCGTCTTCTATGACTCTTGGCGTCTTCTATGACTCTTGCCGTCTTCTATGACTCTTGGCGTCTTCTATGACTCTTGGCGTCTTCTATGACTCTTGCCGTCTTCTATGACTCTTGCCGTCTTCTATGACTCTTGCCGTCTTCTATGACTCTTGGCGTCTTCCTATTTCTGTGTTGTCACGTCTGCCCACCTGTCGGTATACATACGTCTCTATTTGTCTGTTTGCATTGTTCATTAATTTCCTGTCACACCTGCCCACATTTCTCAGTTTTGACGCATGCTTACCTCGTTTACACAAGTTCAAATATATATATATATGACAAATGTTGTCTAGAACCACGATTGACACGCCTATAGAAGTATATATATGTGTGTGTGTGTGTGTGTGTGTGTGCGTGTATGTATATATGTAAATACATGTATATTTATGTATGTATGTATGCATACACACACAACACACACGCACATATGTAAGCACACACACCATATACCATGACAGTCATAACCTATCATATTTCCTAAATAAATCACTTTGTTAATAAGATATATACATAAATACATACATACATACATACATACATAATCATACACACACACATCAATCTATCTTTATATATATATATATATGTACGTAGACGGTTTAGATATAGATTCAAGGCTTGAATATGGTACTTATGCGAAGGCACCCGAATATCACATCCCAAAAGGATGGGTGATTAAAATCAAATAATAAGCAACACGGATTTCAAAAGTGATTGCAGTACGCACGTTTCATGCTACTTCAATTTATTTAAGTAATGTGAGC
>NC_068984.1:123873066-123874710 GCF_001194135.2 Octopus bimaculoides | reverse complement strand
CCGAGAGATGATAATGGTAAACCGGTTCACCATTACCGTCTCTAAAGCTTGCTGAATCTTCTCGTCAGTGCTGGGAGTTGACGGAGATTCTGCTCCCTCTTCGTGCGCCATGCTTGTCCGGTCACTTTTAAACTCCTCGATCCACTCATACATACCTCTATGCGGTAGTGCACTGTTCCTGTATTATGCTAAAAGCCTCCGATGAATTTCAGCACCTGGCACACCTTCCAACCAGAGAACTCAGATCACTGCTCTTTGTTCTTCTTTGGTGCACTTCGGTGCACATTGCTAGTGGAGCGGCCATGCATACACTGTAAAGCCAGAAAGAAAAATGGCGCGATCAGGCTCAAACTTCGATCATGCGACCACTATAGTACCAACTATGAGCACGCATGCGCAGAAGGCAGTGTGGCAATAATAAAGATACGTTATGGTGAAAGTGCGGATATTTTTTGATTTCCCCTCGTATGTCTTTCCTTAATCGAAAAAGTTTTGAATTATGGAGTTCTCCCGACTTCGAAATATTCGATAAAGGATTGTCGATTATATTATGTTGAAGTATAATAATTGATAGAATAATAAATGAGGGGTGTTTGTAACACAACACAATAATATTTTCATCTATCAGATATACAAGTTTTCTTGTATGTTATGATTGTCTCTAATTTAACATAAACATTTATTTAGATGAAAGAAAATTACTGGAGAACTTTCATCTAATTCTTCCAAATCTTTCTGTTAAAACTTAATTAACAGAAACATTTATTTACATCAAAGAGAATTATCGGATAAACTTCGTTTAATTCTGCCAAATCTTTCTGATAAAACTGTATTGAACCATTTGTGGGGATTTTTTTTCTTTTCTTAATCACAGCACAACGTTTAACGGAACCTTCTGAAGCAACCCAGCACGCAGGCAGCATTACTATGGGTGATAGCGAGGCTAAAACGTTAAATGTACTCCGGAGTGAATGTAACGAATATATAAATTTATGAAAAACTTGTAGCTCAAATATTCAAATATTCAATAAACTTCAGAAATCGAAAATACAGGAAGTTTCTGGGAAAATGAATTTTATTTTATAAAAAATTTCCAGGCGGTCAAGCCTTCAATAATTGCTTTCTTTTAGTAACTGTTACATACCTAATTAATAAGCTGCTTTCTCCATTATAATATACATACATACGTAGATACATACATAGACGCATATATATGAAAGAAGCCCGTCCTATATATATATATGTGGGGGGGGGGTGTATATGTGTGTGTGTGTGTGTTTGTGTGTGTATATTTTTGCGTGTCTGTGTTTGTCCCTCCCTCCAACATCGCCTGACAACCGATGCTGGTGTGTTTACGTCCCAGTAACTTAGCGGTTCAGTAAAATACACCAATAAAATAAGTACTCTTTTTACTAAAGGCGGTGCTCCAGCATGGCCACAGTCAAATGATTGAAACAAATAAAAGAATAAAAGAATATATATATATATACATATACATATACATATATATATATATATATGTATATATATAAAAGAAATATAGAACAAAACCATGGTAAATTAATCAAATTCTACCACCTCCTAGATTTCGATTATCTCCCCTATACCGGAAGAAATCCCTAATTACCTCCCCCTATCTAGAAC
>NC_068984.1:123871294-123872870 GCF_001194135.2 Octopus bimaculoides | reverse complement strand
ATATATATATACACACACACATATATATACATATATTCTTCTTCTTATTATTATTATTGTTGTTGTTGTTGTTGTTGTTGTTGTTGTTGTTGTTGTTGTTGTTATTATTATTATTATTATTATTATTATTATTATTATTACAGTCGTAAAAGACATGGACTGGCTGAGTCGTTAGCGCGCCGGACAGAATGTTTAGCAGTATTTCGTCCGTCTTTGCGTTCTGGTTTCAAATTCTGCGTAGGTTGTCCTTGTCTTTCATCCTTTCGAGCTCAGTAAAATAAGTAGCAGTTTGAGCAGTGGGGTCAATGGTATCGATTTACCCTTCCCCCGAAAATGATGGCCTTGTGCCAAATTTTGAAACTATTATTACATTCGTATAAGGTGGGCGAACTGGCCGAGTCGTTAGCACGCCGGACAAAATGCTTAGTAACATTTCATTTGTCTTTACGTTCTGAGTTCAAATTCTGCCAGTTCTACTTTGACTTTCACCCTTTCGTAGTAGATGACAAATAAGTACCAGTCGAGCACTTGCTGTCCAATTAATCGAATTACCACCTATCATAACATTTCAGGCCGTGTGCCTATAATAGAAAGGATTATTAGAATCGTATCTTTTAATTTATAATTTTTAATCTATATACATCTAAACCAACATAACCGTTTAGATACATATCGATCAGTTTAAATGTATATGTGTATGCCACCCAGTTCAAAGCTTCGAACTGGATGGCATAGGGAGCCAACATATGACGTACAATTATTATTCCTAAATTTCAATATTATCTGTTTTCTAATTTGGTTTTTAAAATAAATATTTTCAATCATTAAAATTTTTAATCATGTTATTATTTACTTACTCTAATTGGTCCTTTTAAATGTAAATTTTATTTTTCCCTTATATTCTATATTTACTTATGCTTTTCTTAGTTGTTTTTTTTTCTTTGTTTTCCTTCACTCACTTTATATTTTATGTTTTATTATGCTACTCCACATCGAAGCGAAATACGTTCTTTCACTCGCCTTGTTTTTTTCCTCTCTCTTTCTCTCCCCCCACCTCTCTCCCTCTCTCTCTCTCTCTCTCTCTCTGTTTCCCCTCTCTCATTCACTCCCTCACGTTCTGTTTTTCTTCCTTTTTTTATAAATAAATGTATATGTGTACGTGTGTGTGTATGTGTATGTGATTGTATGCATATATACATGAATACACACACACGTATGTATATATATATAAATAATATGTGAGTATATGCATATATACATACATGTATGTACATACCTACATCTACATGTACGTGTGTATATATATATATATATTATATGCAGGTGTGCGTATTTATGTAGATGTATATATATATATATATATATCTTTTTCCCCCTCGTATTTCCTCTCTTTCTCTTTTCCTCTCGTTGCTCACCTATTCTTCTACTTCCTCCCTCTGTTTCTCCCTCTACCACTCTCTCTCTTCCCCTTACACCGGCATGGTCACATGCTTCCGGTCAATAATCCTTTCCTTCCTTGGCTTTCGCCAAGCAACGCACGCACCACTTTGTCCCTCTCTGGTGCGTGCCTCATCGC
>NC_068984.1:123864703-123866833 GCF_001194135.2 Octopus bimaculoides | reverse complement strand
CCTGTCCCACTTGGAAATGGTACGATGCGGACCCCAGTTGACGAAAAGCTGCCCTTCCCTGCTCTAAATAAATTAAACTAACGCCTATGCCTTTGAGCTATGGCTATGGCGATGGTGAAAGTTTGTATGAATCAGTTGGTTTGAACATAAAAAAAGTAAAGAGTGGTTCCGTAAAGAGAACAAAATACCAAATATATTCCTTTTTTCATTATCTGCACTAACATTGCAAAAAAGAGCCAACAACGTGAGGTACCCACTATGAGAGGGGTAGTCGAAGGAAAAGATACTGGATCGATGACATCTTAGATCGGATTTAGAATAGTCTCACAGCTGTGTAGCAAACGCTTAAACAAAGTGTTAACAAATGTTTGCGATAGTCTTTCAGAATTAATAACTAATCACAAGAATTGAGGCAAATGCTCTCCAGCGCATCGAGACGTAAAAAAGGAATTTGCAGTTTTTTAATCAGAAATTTCAAGTATTCTTTCCTGGATTCTCCTTGTAACTTAGTTGTTCAGCAAATACAATGGTGGAACAAGCAAGTAAGCATCAAACTTAATAATAAGTTCAAAGGTTGGTCGATCCGACTAAACCCTTCAAGGTGATTTCACAGTAAGGCCGCAGTCCAATGACTGGAAACAAATAAAACAGATAATTATATGAGTAACTTTTATTATATATCAATAAGAGTGTTCTTGTGGTGCATTGAATCGCTTACTCTCGTATAAGACATTCCGAGTAAACACATCCTGACGAACCTAGGCAGCTAGGATCCACGTTATAATGTGCCAGTCTCTATCTCAAATTTAATTTATTTTTGTATTCGTTTGTTGCACATGTTATTGTATTCTTTTTGCTGCATTTATTGATGTTCGTTGTTGTTGTTGCTGTGGTGGTGGTGTTGGTGCTGGTGGTAGGAGTGCTATTGTTGTTGTTGTTGTTTTTGTTTTGCTCTGGTGATTTACAATGGAATGTTATAAAAGATGTATGCCTGTTATCCCATGCTGATTGCACAAATATATCAACGCCGTCTTTACACCGCATAATCACACATACTGAAACACGTATTAACTTTTATACGCGGGCACACCCACACACACATACACACACACACACACACACACGCGCGCACACGTGCACACACATCTAGCTAGTTGTTATACAACGTTTGCTTTTGGTAGTACGGTCGTTTAGTCGCAAGTCAGATTTGATCCGGCAGATTCATATTCAAAGACCTCGTTGAAGATATGATCATTCTTTTTTCTTTTTCATTTTCAAACAAAATTTATTTAGTATTACATTTAACCATTACATTTTACCAATTTTAAGGTCGGTGGTTTCAGGTAAATTTGGTATCGCGAGGCAGCGACCACGTAGAAACTCCTTCGCCGAATCATCAACGTCTTTTATTATACGAGCAGTTATATTATACTTTCCTATCTATAAGTCAGATACATAACTTCAACTATTTTAGTTTTATCTTTCCGCACAATTGGATTAAGCGTTCATGTAAGATTGTAAAATGAGATATTTGAACAAAAGAGATATCTCGCATATCGATTTAAGACTACCTATTATTATATGCTAACCTGATATGTTACTGTTTCACCTAGCAAGAAGAATGTTTATTTTTTCAATTTGGCTGTCTTTTTAAGCGACTTGCCCCAGTTTGTTTAGTTACTTATTTTTAGTGTTTAATTCTCCATGTTCTGTTAGGTTTGTTATGTATAAAGAGAGTTGTGAATAATCTCTATTAATTTTTCCCTAGAAGCATTTTCTTAATCTTGATATTGTAATAATCTCGTCAGAAGAGCTTTCGTTTATAGGTCACTAGCAGTATAATCCGACCTTGTCCGGGTGTAACTCATTATGCTATCTACGATAAGTCTTGCTAGCTGAAAATCAACTAAAAAAGAAAGCCTTACAACGAAAAAACCCTTATGATGTAAATATGTTCATAATTTAAAAGACGATGAAATTAATAGGGAAAGTCTGAAGGCTGTTTTGCGCTGCCATGATTATACATAGCAGGGTAATCCCTTTTCACAGGAGCTAGGATGGCAATTTGTGATGAAGCAATTGCTGGCGATCTGTTGCTAAACAGTTTTGCCAGAATTCTATCAGATTGGG
>NC_068984.1:123856568-123863497 GCF_001194135.2 Octopus bimaculoides | reverse complement strand
GATGAAAGTTTAATCTATAACGTTGTATGTATCACTTTCTCTCTCTCTCCCTCTCCCTCTTTAACTCTTACTCTCTATATTTTTATGTTGAGCGCGTGTGTAAGAATGGCGTTCCAGGTAGAAGGGATGAAATATAAAAGTTGCTAGAAACAACAGCCAAATCTCCCTTAAATCGCACAAAGTAAACGGAATTTTAAAAATCTAATTACTGCACTGGAAAGTTCACATCGAGAAAATTCCATTGATGTAAAAAAAATTACGAAAAAGTGGAAAATGTGGATTTCTATAAACATTCAAAAAGGCTTCACACAGACACACAACTTCAGATTTATATATTAAGATGGAGTATTTCATCCGTTAATATTTATAAACACAATATGACGGCGAACGGGCAGAAACGTTAGTACGCCGGGCATAGCGGCGTTTCAACCGTCTTTACGTTCTGAGTTCAAATTCCGCAAAGGTCGACTTTGTCTATCGTCCCTTAGGGATCGATAAAATAAACACCAGTTGAATACTGAGGTCCATGGAATCGACTTAGCCCATCCCCCGAAATTGCTGCCCTGGTGCCAAAATTGGAAGCCAATATTTATAAACAGATTAAGGCAGCTAGTTGGCAGAATCGTTGGCACACTGGTCAAAATGCTTAATAGCATTTCATTCGTCTTTACGTTTTTAGTTCAAATTCCGCCGAAGTTGACCTTGCTTTTCATCGTCTCGAGGTCGATAAAACAAAGTATCTGTCCCCGAAAATTGCTGTCTTTGTGCCAAAATTTTAAATCAGTATTTATATACACATTAAAAAGATATAAACACATTTGGCAATAAAAACATTTATTTCAAACCTGGAATTCAGCTCTTCCTCTCATCAACGGACATTCCAGATTCTCAGTGATGTAAATTTTCTTCAGATGGAACTCTTATATTTCAACATCTTTGTGACACATTATTACAAATTCTGTTGATCAGATTGTATTTTGGCCGGCTGTATTCTAAAATGATTTTGGCCGGCTATATTCTAAAATGACTTTTGCACGAGCCACCAAAAAAATTTCAGTGTGGTCCCTCGAACTGCCATAAAATCACAGTTGAATCTCCCTCATGTCATACACTGTAGTCTTAAAGGCGGAAGGACACACAAGATAGTCATTTTCGATAAACAGGGTGGCCTTTGATCTTGTCTATTAAAAACGAGTGTATGTGTGTGTGTGTGTATGTGCGTGCGTGTGTGTATCTGTTCGTGCGTATGTGTGGGTGTGTGTACGTGCGCGTGTGTATGTGTGTGTGTGTGTGTGTGTGTTGGGTAAAAGAAAATACAGGAGGATCAGATAATTATGATTTTATTCAACATATTTCCCTCTCAGATTCACACTGTTATGGCATCGGTCCTTCAGTTTTTCTAAACCCTGTAAAAGAACTCGGGAAGTTCGGCCTCCAACCAAGCCTTTCGTGACACCCTTAAAACCAGGAACTTTTCAGTACCTACCTCGTATGTATGTATGTATGTATGTATGTACGTACGTATGTATGTATGTATGTATGTATGTATGTATGTAAGTACGTGCGTACCTATGTATGTATTATGTATGTATGTATGCATACATGCATGCATGTATGTATGTATCAACCCTTACATCAATATCGGTTGATTTGCTTCGGCTCAGATCCTCCCTCACCGTCCTATCACCTCTCTGTAGCAAACGATCCTGGAATAATATTCCTGTCAGACACAGATATTTCATCCTCTGTTGTCTTGGTTTCACTAAAAATTCAGACATTTCCCTGAAAACTAGTGTGATTTGAGTGTGTTTTTGTTTTACTTTTTACATTATATCAAATTCACTTTTCCCATCAGTTAATCCTTTCTACAATTTCGTTCAAAGTTCATCGGCTGTCACCATCGTTCCTAAGATTAGTCAAGCCATCATCAGATATTCGTCTATCACTCGCCTTAGATTGGAAAGAGAAAAAAGAAGTCTTTCCTCTACATTTCTCCATCTGCCTTACTCCTTCTCTTTCTTCGTTTCTTTCGGTTTTCCTTTCGTTCTCTCTCTCTCTTTCTCTCTCTCTCTCTCTTTCTCTCTCTCTCTCGCTCTCTCTCTCTCTCTCTCTCTCTATCTATCTATCTATCTATCTCTCTATCTATCTATCTATCTCTATCTATCTATCTATCTATCTCTCTCTCTCAACTTTTATAATATAATAGGGTGTAGCCTCAAGAGCACAAGGCTATTATTTCAAGCAATTCGACTAATCTTAGGTTTCCTAGTGGCGCTTCAGAATAATAATAACTGTTGCTGATATGGTTATTGTTTGGCCCTGATCAAGCTGATCTATAATCAAAGACGTACCAACCGTGACCATCCCATTTGTTTTTTTTATTTAGAATAGTGTACAAAAGCTTCCATGTTGCTTTCTCATAGCAATATCTCCCAAAAATTTTACCCTTTGAAATACATTTCGTATTCAAGGATCCTCAACATAAAATTAATATTATACATTCGTAATGGGTGACAGAAATAGTGCTTGTTTAAAACAGTCATCTGTCCATCATATCTAAACTAATACTCCATCTGTCACCCTTTTTTCCAACCTGCTGGCTAATTGCGGTATCAGCGATTTTTCGATCTCTGTTTTACTATATCAGTAAAGGTAGGTTTCATCTTAGAATGCGGTTGCCAGGGGACGAAATTACTATTGACGAAGCTCAAGGAGGCAGAAATGCGCATTTAGCCATGCTGGACGATTTTCGCCAACTATCATTATATTTCTATGCTTTTAAACACATCAACAAAAGATACTATCTCAGAACGAATACTACAGTTAATTTGGTTTTCCATGTTGCATTTGCTCCAAATATGAAATATTATATATAATTTACTAATCTTTCTCCCTTATGTAAAATTAATTTACTAATCTTTTTTTCTTTCGTAAAATTAATTTCCATAAGACAAACATAATATATTTTTCTGAGAACAGGTTTTAAGTAAATAAATAAATAGCTTAAATCTTTCTCAAGTTTATTGACATTCCAAATAATAACAAAATAAGATCAAACTGCTTATTCGAGAAACCACATAAAGAGGATTTCATTCACACGAAAAATATAAATCACACTTTTATATTCAGAAAAAATAATTATAACTAACAACTTGATATAGCGCATATAAACAGAACGAAAGCATAACAGCTTCTACAATAACTTAATCCTTTATTGACAATCTTGAAAAAAACTAGCATAAGATAAATAAAGCAATATTATTTTTGAAGCCAATTTAGATATTGAAATTTGATTTCGTAATGAGAAACCTGTACTTGTCTTTTTCGTTTACAAATACTCAGAGTCGAACTTTTGATAAACACACGCAGATTTAATTTTCATTTGAAAGGTAACTATTTCTGTCTCTGCTCTCGATACTTTAAGAAAAAAATTTTGTTCACTCATACAGGAAGTTGACATTTGCAACAATATATTTATTGATTTCCTATGAAAGGCAGGATGCTCTTGTTTCTTAGAAATCTGGAACTTGCCCAGGGACACGACAGTAAATCTCATATTGAGGCAATGACCAGGCTACTGCACACAAAGTTCTTAAAATCATCTCCTTGGGATAAATAGAAGAGTTAGAGTATGGATCCTTTATATAGCCGTACATTTCTTATTTCTTTATAGCCCACAAGGAGCTAAACATAGAGGGGACAAACAAGGACAGACAAAGGGATTAACTCGATTACATCGACCCAGTGAGTAACTGGTACTTCATTTATCGACCCCGAAAGGATGAAAGGCAAAATCGACCTCGGCGAATTTGAACTCAGAACGTAACGGCAGACGAAATACTGCTAAACATTTCGCCCGGCATGATAACGTTTCTGCCAGCTCACCGCCTTACATACAGCCATACATTTCTGTTGAAAGGGAGACAAAATCATCTTGGATTTTAAAACAGAATCGTTAGCACGTCGGACAAAATACTTAACGGCATTTCTTCCGACTCTTTACATCCTAGGTTCCAATACGGCTGAGGTTGACTTTGCCTTTCACAGCTTCGGGGTCGATAATATAGAGTAAGAGATGAGTACTGGAGTCGATGTAATCCACCAGCCCTTCCCCGCAAAATTTCAGACCTTGAACCTATAGTAGAAAGATTTTAATTTTGCTCAAAGGTTATTCCAAATAGGATTCAATAAGGCCTGAAGTTTGCTAATATTCTTCTTTGTGTCCAAGGCGACGAGCTAGCAGAATCGTTGGCATGCCGGGAAAAATGCTTAGCGATGTCTTTACGTTCTGAGTTCAAATTCCGCCGAGTTTGATTTTTGCCATTCATCCTTTCAAGGTCGATAAAATAAGTACCAGTTGAGTACTAATGTCGAAGTTATCGAAGTACCACCTCCCCCGAAATTTCTGGCCTTGTACCAAGATTTGAAAGCAGTGTTCTTATTTGCAGTAGGGATGGTAGGGAGAGGAGAGCTCGTGACATAGTTCCTTCCCCGTCCTGTTAAATCCCCACTACCATCTACTGACTAATCACTACTAACTAAACATAAGTGAAAACAATCCTATTGGTCAAATCTTGGTACCACCTAGCAGAGACCATCTCTGGTTCGATGATACAAACTTCCTGTTTTAAAGTGATTTAAATATAAAAAAAACTTCCATCACAGATTCATGTTAATTTATATTCAAAACACCTTAATTCAAAAACAACTTAATAGCAACAATATTATTTTAATGAATTCATTATTATCAAAAATTAATTGAAACACGGGCAGTGTATTTCAACAGAAATATTAGTAACAAAAGGATTAAGTTTTCGAAATTTTTTCAGTATGTTAAAAGTTTAATTGAATCGGCTTAGGCTAAAGCAAAGAGAATGGTACCCTTGAGAAAAAAATTAATAAATAATGTATTTAATGACGTATATTAATTGTCCTTCTTCGTCTATTTTTATAGGGTAGCAGGAAAGTGAATATCAATGTAGCTAAAATACATAGTGTTGTTCATATTTTATATCTGCATTATGTGAATTTCTACAGAGCTAAAAGTAAACAAATGGTACCCATCCCTTTATTTTAGCTTCGGTTTATTCTTTTCAATTTTCTCCATTTTTTCATTATGCTTTTAAACTATATTAGTTTGACGAAGGAGTAAAACGGTGAGCTCGCAGATTCGTTAAAACGTCTCACAAAAAAAATCTTAGTGATGGTTTTTCCAGCTTTTTTTACGTTCTGATTTCAAATCTAACCGAGGTCAACTTTACCTTTCATCCTTTCGGGTATCAATGAAATATTTATTTTATCGACTCCGTACGAATGAAACACAGAACTGAGGCCAGTGGGATTTGAACTCGAAATGCAAAAGGACGCAATTTCTCGGACGCTCTATCAATTTTGTTAAACAGTTACTGACACTAGAATGAAATAACGAATTTTGGATGTTGTCAGTTTAATAAACTTCTAAGGAGGCGAGCTGACAGAATCGTTAGCACGTCGAACAAAATGCTTAGCGGCATTTCCACCGGCTTTACGTTCTGAGTTCAATTTCTGCTGAGGTCGACTATTCCTTTAGGATTCGATAAAACAAGTATCAAAAGAACCAATCAAGCATCAAAGTCGATGTAGTCGACTAGCCCCCTCCCCCAAATCTCAGGCTCAATATCGACAGTAAAAAGGATTATTCTAAAAGGTGACATTCTGTCAGAATCCTTAGCGTCTCAGCCAAAATGTTTATTGGCATTTCTACCAGCTCTTCACGTTCAAATTCTTCCAACGTCGACTTTACCTTTCATCTCTTTCGGTATCGATAAAATAAGTGATGGTTGAGCATTGGAATCGAAGTAATTCACTCACCCAAGATCCCAGGACTTGTGCCTATAGTAGAAAGATTTTAATAACCTCCTGGAGTGTTGCTAATTTCACAACCTCCAGTACTTAACAGGTAAATATTTCTTAAATACCTGGAAGGTTAAAATTGGCCATGGTGGATTTTGAATGTAGAATGTAAAAGATCGTAACTGAATACTGCATGACGATCTTTTGGCTCCCACACCTTTGTCATTCTTTATGATGGCTGCTTACAAAAGCACAGGGCCCGAAATTTGGGGCGGCGGGGGCGGGTAAAGTTCATACTATCGATCCGGCATTTGGTTTGTAATTTAAGTTTTAGACCCCTGAAAGGAGGAAATCCGGAACTGACCTTAATGAAATTTGAGCTCAGAAGGCAAAGCACTGCAACTGTAAGCGGAAAATTGGCAAATACGTTAGAGCGTAGGATGGAAAATTTTGTGGGGTTTATTCCAGCTCTTTCCATTATGAATTCAAATTCGGTTGATGTTAACTTTTGCTTTTCATCTATTCGGGGATAAACAAAGTATCAGTCTTGGACAGTGGACTGGTGACATCATTAGAGCCTCAGATAGGACGCTTTATGATCTGAGCTCAGATCTCAGCGTGGTCAATTTGGGTGATAGGCTTTATCTGAAGCTTAGTTTAGCACCGTCACTTGTCACCTTGAAAGCTGTTGAAAGCTGAGGGATTAATAAACTCTTGTTGGCAATTTTACAGCCTTCAGTTCTTAACTTATATTTCATAAATCCCTGGAAGGGATACCAGTTGGGTACTAGAGTAGATATAATCGACGTCGCCCTCCCCCACAAAATTGCCAGCCTTGTGCCAAAATTGGAACGGTTTATTATTATTAAAGGCGGCGAGCTGGCAGAATCGTTAGCACGCCGGGCAAAATGCTTAGCTGTATTTTTTCTGTCTTTACGTTCTGAGTTCAAAATCCGCCGAGGTCGACTTTGCTTTTCATCCTTTTGGGTTCGATAAATTAAGTAATCGACTAGTCCCCTTCCTCAAAATTTTAGGTCTTGTACCTTAAGTAAAATGGATTATTATTATTATCATTATTATTAAAGGCGGCGAGCTGG
>NC_068984.1:123852817-123856201 GCF_001194135.2 Octopus bimaculoides | reverse complement strand
TTTGGAGTCGATAAATTAAGTACCAGTTATGCACTGGTGTCTATGTAATCGAGTTAATCCCTTTGTCTATCTTTGTTTGTCTCTTCTATGTTTAGCCCCTTGTGGGCAATAAAGAAATAAGAACTGTTAGCACGCCGAACGAAATGCTTAGCGGTATTTCGTCCGTCTTTACGCTCTGAGAACAAATTCACCGAGATCGACTTCGCCTTTCATCCCTTCGTGCCTCGATAAAATAAGTACCAGTTGAACACTGGGGTCGATGTAATCGACTTACTTCTCCACCAAAATTGCTGGCCTTGTGCCAAAATACGAAACCATTATTATTATTGTTGCTGCTGTTCTTTTTATTGCAGATCTTGCTGTTTAGCGCTAGGTCAACCCTCGTAGTGCACGCAAACCTATGAAGAAAACTATTCCAGCTGTGACCATCGACTGTTTTCAGGAGAACCAGCACCACATTACTCGAATCGATCCTTTATTTATGTAATTTTAAGATGGTTAGGTGTGATTTGAGAGACATTTAGCTGCTATTTCTAACTGTTCGAACGACTGCGTACAGCCGCCCTCGTTGTTATGCTGTAGTTAATAGGGGCTGCTACTACTAACATAACTACAGCAGTAAATACTATTAGCACTACTACCGTTACTCCCTCTTCTCCAGCACCAGCACCACCACTACTACCATTACTACTACTACTACTACTACTACTACTACTACTACTACTACTATTACTACTACCACTACTACTACTACTACTACTACTACTACTACTACTACTACTACTACTACTACTACTACTACCATTGCAACTACCACTACTAACATTACTGCCATTAGTCTCTGTTTTGCAAATACTGCAACACCTACTACTACTACTACATGTACTATCACCGCAACAACCATTTGTACAACTACTTCTACTAACATTACTAACATTAGTTTCTCTATTGCAAATACTGCAACATTAACTACTACTACTACTACTACTACTACTAATAATAATAATAATAATAATAATAATAATGATGATGATGATGATGATGATGATGATAATAATAATAATACTGCAACTACTACAAATATTCCTCGTACTATTACTACTACTACTACTACTACTACTACTACTACTACTACCATACTACTGCTGCTGCTGCTGCTGCTGCTGCTGCAACTGAGGGTCAAGAATAAACAAGTAATCGCATGTAGTATGAAATCATCATCATCATCATCATCCTCATAATCATCATCATCATACGTCCGCTTTCCATGCTGGCATGAGTTGGACGGTTCGACAGGAGTCAGCTAGGCAGATGACTGCTCCATGCTACGCAGTCTATTTTGGCATGGTTTCAACGGCTGGATGCCCTTGCTACCAATTTATAACTGATACTTATAGCATCGATCTAGGAGGGACAAACCCCCTCCATAATGCATCAGCGTAGAGTGCCAAGGATAAAGGGAAGATTTGACAATGGCAGAAATCAAAATCAAAACGCACTCGCAGAGACGTAAGCATGGCTGTGTGGTTAAGAAGCTTACTTCCTGACCATGTGGTCTTGGGTTCAGCCCCACTGCGCTTCACTATGGACAAATGTTTTCTACAACAACCCCCGAGCTGACCAAAGTTTTAGGAGTAGATTTTTGGACGGAATCTGAAAGAAGCTCGCCGGATAACTGTGTGTGTGTGTGTGCTTGTAACCCACAACCACCTGACAACCGGTGCTGGTTTGTTTGCACCCCGTAACAGAGCGGTAGAAAGAGAAACAGATAGAATAATGCTCAAAAATAACTACTAGGGTCGATTTTTCGACAAGACCCTTCAAGGATATGCTCCAGCATGACCGTAGTCCAATGACTGAATGAAGTAAAAAATAAAAGATACGTCAACGCATTTTATAAAACCGGTGCTCTACTGATTTTGCCATTCATTTGCTATTCTGTAATTGTTTCTAAAATAGATACAAGACTTCAGAGTTGCAGGGAAGGGGTTAGTCGAGTATACTGCCCTTAGTGTTTGATTGGTACTTTATTTTATGGGCCCCGAAGGAACGAAAAGTAAAGTTGCCCTCGACAGGATTTGAACTCAGTTATAATAACTGCTCTGACGTAGACAAGAGGCCTGGAATTTGGGGTCAAAGGAACAGTTCTAATCTGCAGGTTTTCTCATTGGAACCGAAAGGCTGAAATACAAAGTTGATGTAGGCGGGGTTTGAACACAGAGCGTAAAGGGCCAGCCCAAATGTTACAGAGCATTTTCCCCAATGCTCTAACGATTCTCCCAAGCCGCCGCGCTTAATAGCATCTAGACCTGAAATTGAGAAAAGGGGCTTAGTTGATGCCGTCGACTGAAGTACTTAGCCGGTACTTTATTTTATCAACATCCAAAGATTGAAAGCCAAAGTCGACCTCGGCGGGATTAGAACTCAGAACGTAAAGAACCAAAACAAATAACGCCAAGTATTGTCCAACACTAACAATTGTCAATGTACTGCCCTTTTATAATAATCCTTTCTACTAAAGCACAAGGCCTGAAATTTAGGGGGAGGGGGACTAGTCAATTACATTGACCCCCCCCCCCAGTGTGTAACTGGTACTTAATTTATCGACCTCGAAAGGATGAAAGATAAAAGACAATATCAACTCTGGTGAGATCGGAACTCAAACGCTATCTGGATAGATGGAAACTGCATGGAATCCCCCTGATTGATTGTACCTGTAATACAAAGGGAAAAATCTTGTTACACACTATGTCAAATCTGTCAAAATATTTATCGTTGTTCATGTGGTTGAGGTTGTAGTTGTGTGGTGGTAACGGTGATGGGGGTTGGGGTGGGGTGGGGGTGCTACTACTGCTGCTGCTGCAGCTGATGATGATGGTGATGATGATTATGGTTGTCGTTTTAGTGGTCGTTATGGTGGCAGTGGTGGTGGTGGTGGTTGCTTAACCCCACCACCCCCAAGTCGTCCTCGTCAGTCCAAGCCAATTGTCAAAGGCGTTCTGGCCATGACCAACCCATTCTTTCCCCCACTAAGTATTGTTTATTGAGGACGAGATCACCCAGTTCGATCCTCCCTTTGCAATGCGTCAGCGAGTGTGATTTGAAGGACACTTGGCTGCTATTTCTGAAAATTCCACTGACCACGTAAATACCCACTCACTGGCTCGCGAAGGTGTGAATGTGTGCGTGTGTATGTATATGAATGTGAGTTCATGGATGGCTCTATATGTGTAGGTGTGTATGTATATGTACGTGTGTATGCTGTATGCATGTATATATGCATTTGTGAGAGATTGTATGTTAGTGCGTTTGTGTATTAGAGATAATGTGTGATAGTGTGCGAGGCGCGTGCGTATGTACACGGAAATGTGTACTTCTGTGGCT
>NC_068984.1:123852546-123852807 GCF_001194135.2 Octopus bimaculoides | reverse complement strand
GCGAGGCGCGTGCGTATGTACACGGAAATGTGTACTTCTGTGGCTTTATATGTATTAGTGTGTTTGTGTTCATGTGTTAGTGTGTAGGTTGTGTGGCTTCTCTGCGTGCATAGTTGTGGGAATATATCTGTGACTGTGTGTATGTTTGTGTGATTGTGTGTTGGTGCGTAGGTGTAAAGATGTGTACGGGTGTATGTATGTATGCATATGTGTGTGTGCATATAAATATATATATGTGTATGTGCGTGTGCGCGCGTGTGT
>NC_068984.1:123849811-123852536 GCF_001194135.2 Octopus bimaculoides | reverse complement strand
TGTGTGTGTGTGTGTGTGTGTGTGTGTGTGTGTGTGTGTGTGTGTAAGTGTGTACTTCTATAGTTTTATATGTACCAATGTGTGTATGTGTTCATGTGTAAGTGCGTAGGTTGAGCTGCTTAGAATGTGTGCGAAGATGTGTCGTCGTATATGTACATATGTGTGTGCGTGTGAACGTGTAGGCGTGAAACTGTATGCGTGTGTATCTGCATGTGAATGTGCGAAAGTGTATGTGTGTGTCTCCATGTGCGTGTGTGTATGTGTATGTAGTGTTGTATGGTAGTGAGCGCGTCAATGGAGCTGTGTGGGCGTGTACGTACCAGCACGTGCTTAAATAGTGTGGGTAGGACGTGTGTGTAGACATGAAGGTTATATGTGTATGCATATGTGTGAGTGTGTGCATGTGTGTGTGTGTGTGTGGTTATATGAAGGAGGTTCTATAAGCTTCGGTGTGTGTGTATGTGCTGTTATGCGTACGTGTGCGTGTAGGTGAGTTCACAGGTAAGTATGTCTGTATGTAGATGTGAAAGTGTGTAGTTATATGAAAATATGTGTGTGCATGTGTGTGAGTATGTGTGTGTATGTGTGTTTTGGAGGTTTTATAAATGCGTGTACACAGGTGTGCATACGAAGGTGTCTGTGTTTTTTTTTTTATTATTATTTAAGTGTTTCTGTCAATTTGTCTGTCACGTTGTTTCCAATCGCAAGGGTTCAAGATCGATTCCATTGCATGACATCCTTGGACTCATATATATATATATATTTTTTTTTTTTTTTACCTTAACAGGTGTGGCTGTGTGGTAAGATGTTTGCTTCCCGGCTACATGCTTCCGGGTTCAGTTCCACTGTGTGACTGCTTGGGAGAGTGTCTCATACAATAAGCCTCCGGCTGATTAACATCTTGTGAGTGGATTCGGTAGAGGGAAACTGAAAGATGCATGGCAGATAGATAGATAGATAGATAGATAGATAGACCGATGTATATATACATACATACATACATATATATATATAATATATATATAAATATATATAACATATACATAAATATATATATGTATATATATATATATATATATATATGCATATGCATATGTGTGTGTGGCTTTGTGTTTGTACTTCGCCACCACTTGACAAAGCTGTGTCGATGTTTTTACGTTCTCGTCACTTAGAAGTTCGACAAAAAGAGACTGATCAAATTTTAAAAATGGGTACTGGGTTAGGTTTGGTCGACTAAAATTTTTCAAGGCGGTGCTCCAGCATGGCCACAGTGCAATGACTTGAAACAAGCAAAAGATAAAAAGATTAATTTCGGTGTCGAGTGAAATAAGGGTAGCGGAAGTCGTGTGGAAGCCCCTACATAAAGGGATTGAACATGTTAGTAGAAGCCCTTCCTCTATCACATACACACACACACACACACACACACACACACACGCACACACACGCACACACACATACACACATACTCACTCTCACACACACACACACACTTATTCACACAGACTCACACAGCATTTACCTGAGAATCATCATTAAGGATACCCGTGTCTGTGGAATACTCGTCCACTTACACGTTGAGTTAAAGACTGCGCGTGTGTGTATGTATGTATGTACGCACGTCTGTAGGTGTGTGCTCGCGTGTGTATCGATATGCGTGTATATGCATGTTAAGGTGTGTGTGTAGGTATTTGGATGAAAAACTGAACTGCTTATCGTCGAAATCGACGGAGGTCCATTTCTTTGTTTATGGTGTGTGTTTGTGTGCGTGTATGTGTATGTATATGAATATGCATTACACTCTCACTCTCTCTCCCTCACTCTTCCTCTCTCTCTGACTATCTCTCCCTCCCTCTTCTCTCTCTGACTCTCTTTCTCTCTCTCTCTCTCTCTTTCTTTCTTCCTCTCTCTCTCTCTCTCTCTCTGGATGATATGAGGAAGATGGTAGATGTACACTCTTTGTAGGGGTGTGTGTATGAAGATGAAGATGTGTGTGTATAGTAATGTATGTGTGTGCATATGTGGATATGTGTATGCAAGTGTCAGTGTGTGTTAGTATGTGTGTGTTTGTGTGTGAAGGTATGTGAAGGTTTGTGCGTGTGAAAGGCGTGCGCATGTGTAAAGGTGTGTGTGTGTGTGCATGATATTTGTGTGAAGATGTACGTGTGCATTCGTGTGTATGTGTATACAGGTGTATATATTTACGAAGGTGTGTTAGTGTATGAAGGTATATATATGTGTGAATGAATGCGTACTAGACTGCAAATGTATTTGCATTTGTCAAAGCAGATTTATATGAAGATGTGTATGTGCGTGTGTATATGTGTGTGAGTGAGTGTGTGTTTGTGTGTGTGTTTGAGGGAGGGGTTGGTGCACATGCGAGCGTGTGTATGTGTATGTAAAGATATATATGTATGTGAAAGTGTGAGTTTTTATACAGGTGTTCAAAAAGTGTTTAGGTGAAACATACGGGTGTGTAAGTATATGTGTAGATATATGAGGGTAAATTTTTAAATGTGTATGGTGTTTAGCCACAGTGTATAACATAGCGTATGACATGTTTCGCCATAGTATATAACATAGTATGTAACTTGTACGCCATCTGGTGTATGTATGTATAGATAGATAGATAGATAGATAGATAGATAGATACATTTCTTTTATTAGCCACAAATACAATGTAGAGCTTTTCTTTTTGGGAGGGGGAAGGAAAAAAAAGGGGGGG
>NC_068984.1:123842459-123842978 GCF_001194135.2 Octopus bimaculoides | reverse complement strand
ATACATACATACATACATACATACATACATTCGTGTATATTCATCTGTCTACCTGTCAATCCTTCTATTAATATATATAGATGTGTCTGTCCGTCTGTTTGTCATTTGTTTTCTCTTGTTGTGGTTGCTATTCTTCTTCTTCTTCTTCTTCTTCTTCTTCTTCTTCTTCTTCTTCTTCTTCTTCTTCTTCTTCTTCTATTTCTTGTTCTACATCCTCTTTCCCTCTTTATTTTATCTTACTTTATTTATTTTTTGCGAAATCTTCCACCAAAACCAACTGTTGAGAAATGAAACGAAAACGCTTCAATTTAATCTCCGATTTACGTAGTAGCACGGTGGACCCCAAACTACCCACGCCCACACTCCTACCCCAACAACCACCAACTCCCTCCACCCAACCCCAACCGCTGCTCCCCCAACCCCACCCCATCTCCTTACCTGGCAATTCCTGACATCCATTCACACAGCGCTACCGAGCTATTACCATTTCTCCCTCACCTCCATATGCAACACATCACC
>NC_068984.1:123840634-123841171 GCF_001194135.2 Octopus bimaculoides | reverse complement strand
GTATATATATATATATATATATATATTGATGTATGCACATACGTATGTATATGTATGCATATATAGATATATATACATGTATATATATCTATATATGTGCATATATAGTTGGTGTGTGCATATATATATGTATATTCATGTATGTGTACACCTAACTATTTACCAAATATCTAACACACACACACACACACACACACACACTCGACCTAAGTAAATCGAACAACGCGCATGCGCGTGTGCGTGTGCACGCGCGTGTTTTTGACTCTCCATCCGTTCGAACCTCTCCAGAAGATCTCGTTACTTTCCACAACCTATCCACTCCCACCCTCTTCTCACCACCCTTCACCACCCCCGACGAAGTGCGCGTGACTTTTTCAATCACGCACACATACACAAACAATACGCAAGCACATACACAAACAAACATACACACACAAGCATACACAAACAGATATGTGTGTATTCATACACAAATATCTTGCACGCATACAGAAATACACGTAGATATATATATATATATATATATATATATACATA
>NC_068984.1:123839158-123839639 GCF_001194135.2 Octopus bimaculoides | reverse complement strand
TATATATATATATATATATATATATGCACATACGCGCACAGACGCACACACACACTCACACACATACACATAATCGCTATATAGAATCACAGATAAACGACGCACACGTATAAACACATTAACGTGTGTGAAGTAAATAAACTCACACAAACATAAACACATCGAACGCGTGATTTACTCGCTCGCTCAGAAGCTGACACATCCAAACAAATACACACATCAACACACACACTGGTAGACATACACATGCACACACACATACACATACACACACGCACATACACATATGCGTACACACACATGTACACGTATATTACAACGGATAGATAGATAGATAGATAGATAGATAGATAGATAGATAGATAGGAACGCTTATTTGTGTACTTATCCTTGCACTACAACAACTACTACTACTATTACAGCTGTCCACCCCTGACCTCCCTCTTGTTTTACCTATACATATATGTAATATATATCTATG
>NC_068984.1:123832165-123838377 GCF_001194135.2 Octopus bimaculoides | reverse complement strand
TATATATATATATATATATATATATATGTTAAATCTCTGAACGAGGTGTTATATACTTGTACGCCGCATACATACATACATACACACATCTGTGAACGTTTGTGTGTGTATATATATGTGTGCGTGTGAAGAGATTCTTCATTCTCTTTCACACATTTCCTTCTCTTCCTGCATGTTTTCCTTGTTATTGATTGTTATTGATTGTTGTTGTTATTGATGTTGCTGTTGTTGTTGTTGATGTCCTTTAACGGCAGGTAACCCCTAATCGAGCAATTCTATGATAATTATGGTCCAGCCTTGGCGATCTTGTCTCTTCCTGAATCACAATATATCTGAAACTACATAATCAAATATCCTTCCTTTTCTAATGATTTGAGGTGGATTTCATTTTCATTCCTTGTAATTTGAACTACAAGTAGAAACTCCCCTAATTGACTTTGCGTTTCGTCATGTCGTAGTCGATAAAATAAAGTACCAGCGGAGTACTGATATCGATTTAAACGGCTTGCCCCGTCTCCTTAAAACTGCTGGTGAAGTGTCAAATTCCGAAAAGTTTTATTTTTCCTGTTTCTTTTCACTCGTGCCGTGCTCAAATCCGTGTACCTTCTGTTGCAGTTACTGATAATTAGCTGATCTTTATCGTTGCCAGGTTCTTTTTTCGACATCCTTTCTGTTCGATAGGTAGCACCCTGTTTTCTTAAGTATCCATTCAGTTCACCGACCAAAACACCCGACAGTAATTTCCACATTAGCGGAACACACGTTATTGGTCGAAAGTTGAACAGAAAGTTACCCTTCTCAAGATCCTTGACGCATAACAATATCTTTACCCTTTATCATCCAGCTGGGTACTGTACCTTCCTGCAAAGCGCTTATCCATTTATTCTGCTAGCCTTTCATGAAGCGTCTTCATCCCACGACCTAGGACATCATCTGGCCTAGAGCTCTTCCAGTTTAGTATTATATTTCTCTGTCTTTTTATCTTTTCTGTATTTATTTTCATGTTGTCTTGATCCTGTATATTTCTTAACCTATCTTGGATTTCATGCAGCCACTCTGCTTTATCATTTTGCTCAACAGGCTGATCCCCGATTCTCTCCCTCTGCTTTCGTCTGCATCGATGTTAGATATAATTACCCATCTAATTCCTCAAAAAGTTCTTTTTTTTTTATTTGCTTCAGACAATCTGTTCTGCCTGAATTGTTTTGTTCTGTTGTCATATCTCTCCAATTCTGCCTTGATTGCTGCTGCTCTTTGTTTCAATTCTTCCAATATTACATCATATCCTTTAACTTCTATTCCATGTGTTCTTTCCAGTCTTATTCTTATGCCTTCATTTTACATTTCCCTTCTTTTCAATCTATCAGCTTCTCTGAAATGTCTTTTTAACTTTTTTTCTCACAAATTCGTCTACGCCAATATGGTTCGTTATGTATTGCTTTGTACTGTTTATTCTCTTCCTTTGTATCCAAATCTTTCCGCCGTAATCTTAGCCACAGCCCTGATAATCTTGTTGGTTTCAGTTATATTTCCCGTTTGAAACAGTCCAAAAACAATCTATTCTTTCGGTTTCTAATTTTAGCTTGCGCCTATCAGCATATCTAAGATTGGAGGGGATCGACAATCTAAATTAATCATTTCCAGTTACAAGATAGCAACGAAATATTTTACTCTACAACAATAATGGAAATCGAAGTTTATTAATAAAGACAAAAATTAGTCTTCTCAAATATATCGGCACATCATCTTCACTATGTCTTGTTGATCATCATCGCATCCATGTAATATAGATCTTCTCATTACTTCTGCTTCATTTACTGCCACCATTTTCACTCCCCTGTCTTTAATGGGCACGCTGTGAGCTGGCAGAATCGTTAGCACACCGGGCGAAAAGCTCAGCGGCATTTCGTCCATCTTTACGTTCTGAGTTTTTTGTCTTTCATTCTTTCAAGATCGATAAATTAATTACCAGTAAAACACTGAGGGTCGATGTAATCAACTATCCCCTCCCCCAAATGTCAGGCGTTGTGCCTATAGTAGAAAGGATTATCATTATTATTGTTGTTGTTGTTGTTGTTGTTGTTGTTGTTGTTGTTGTTGTTATTATTATTATTATTATTATTATATGCTTGACTTTTGCTTTGCATTTGTACAAGTTGACTCCAAAGCTCACCCAGAGACCTCAAGAGACAACAAGTTAGAAGGTCATGTTGGTGTTATGCCTAGGGTGTCATATATTTGGTTTTGTACATAGAATTGTTCTACAGAATTTTTAAGAAAACATCAGAATATTATAAGTTTGTTTTAAAATTTGAGATTACATAGACAGTATTTTACGTAAGATATGGGAAGTTCCCACGAGCACTATCTTTTGAATTTCTGCCTTTTGGGGTTTCCTGGTATCTGAGCTAGGTAACAATCAGTCCCTTTTGCTATCATTCCTAGGGCACCTACGACAACAGGTATTGTTTTAGTCTTCAGGTTCCACATTTTACCAATTTCTATTTCAAGGTCTTTATACTTGCTCAGTTTTTGGTAGGTTTTGACAGATACATTTATATCGATTGGGACAGTTATGTCAACGTGGAGGCATGGTTTTTGTCTGAAGTAGCCGATTCGCATCTATCTTTCTGTCAGTTTGAACGGTGTAATTTCAGAGGAGTGAGATGTGGTCATTTTCAAGCACTGGAGGTGGTTTGTGTTCCCACCAGTTTTTATCATGGTCCAGGTTTTTGCAAATTACTCAATGAATATATTATGCTGCTCTATCATACTCTCTAGGCGCAAGAAGACTGCACATGGAGACAACATGATCAATGGTTCCATTTTGTTGTTTACATACACGACATGTTGGGCTATTGTCGTTCTTTAAGATGTTGGTCTGGTAGCTTCTTGTAGCTAGACATTGATTTTAAGCCAGAAGACACTAACCATCTAATTCTGTCTCTGATTTTAAGCCAGAAGACACTAACCATCGATGAGTAAGGGCTTTGTCAACATCGGCATTATCAGCTCTCTTTAGGTATTTGCCATTGAGAGGTTTTTCTTACCATTTATCAATAAGAATATCTAAGTCAGCGGTTTTAGCACAGGTTTTCATACCAACTTTTGATGCTTCAGTGACCCAAGCACTGGAGAATGTAGCACAGTCTGCCAAAGGGAACATGGGCGAAAAACATTGAGGAAGGCTTGCAGTCTCAGTGCCTTGACCCCAAACATGCTCAGGCCAGCGCCATGGATTGGAAAACTTGGAATGACATCATCACCAGATTCCGTCGTCCAATGTCACACACAGCAGTGTATTGGTTGAGAAGACAGCCTCCCCCTCCAGCCGCCAGAGAAGGACTTTACTTACTTATTGCTGGAAACCGAGTTTGCAGCGGCATGGGATTGAGAGGAGCGGAGAATCAAAGAGTTGGACGTTACTCTGGAAACTGTCTACACTCTCTCATTCATATCTAAGCAGTCTTTCATTCGGAGCCTATTTACGTTTCATCGACGGGACAATTTATATTCAGCTTGTGACTCCTGTGATGTACGCAGCTTTCTTTCTTCAGAAATTTATTGCGATTCGATGGCTAAAGATTAGGGATCCAAGCAGGATTGTGATAATCTATAATGGATCTAGTGAATTATTTGTATACCAATGTTGATTGCTTTTGCCGGACAAATATTCGTGCACGCAAAGACTTTACGTACGTTTCTTTGTTGTTTTGTTCTCGCTACTTTGTCTTCTACGTGTGCAGTGAACGTGGGAGAGAAAATTTATTATCATTTATCTTTTGCTTGTTTCAGTCATTCGACAGCGGCCATACTGGAGCACCACCTTAACGGATTTAGTCGAACAAATCGATCTCAGTGCTTGTTTTTAAATGTCTTACTTATTTCATCGGTCTTTGTTGTCGAACCGCTACTTAATGGTACAAAACAAACCAGCAACGGCTGCTAAGTAGTCAAGTGGGTACAACCCCAACACATACATACATACATAGTTAGGAACTTGAGAAGAGGTATGAAATAAGAACTGATACAGACTCTCTCCCCAAGAAACATTGAGAAAAAGAAACAAAAGTTTTTAAAATGGACCAGTTCACTGAGAAGATAGAACAGGGGGTACTTAGCACGTAAAATACAAGTCATAGAAGGAATTGATCATGTCAAAAGTTTGACGTGAAGTACCAACAAGTTTATGATATCCCACTTTGAATGTTACATCCATGCAATCCTAGAACAAGCGGTCTCCACGAAGTACCTATAGCATAAAAGGTAGAAAACGTTGACAGGCAACAAATGTAGGCTTTGCAAGACCAAGACTGAAGACATCAACCACATTATTGCCAACTGTGACAGAATGTCTTCCAGATATTTTCTTCCCATGAAGAATAAAGCGGTGGCCAGAACAATTTGGAAAAGGATAGCAAAAAAGAAAATACCAACAAATTAAGTTGACGATGCTGGTACCGATGGCTCAAAAGAATTTTGGTTGAACTTAAAAATTAAAATAGTCACTAAGTTAAACATAACCGGTTAGATATCGTTGTGTGGAACTACAAAGAAAAGATATATTCTGTTGTGGAAATCAGCTGCCCTCTGGACACCAATGTGGTGAGAAAAATACACGAGAAAAAGGACATCTATGGACCAATGATATGGTGTTTATAAATCCAGTACTCATGATACTCGTACAGCATAATACCTATTATTATTGGAACAAAAGAATACATACCAGCCCGTCTGGAGCAAAGTATAACTGAACTTGGGATGTTGGGGAGAGAATATAAATTCTTAATTCATATGTTATAAATAACCGCGGTATTTGGGACTACAAAAATTTGCAAGACCCTCTTAGGTAGGTGGCCGGTCAAAATTTATTCTAAAATTTAAAAAAACAGAGAACATATATACAAGCATGTATGTTTACGACAGACTTCCAAAGAATTTCCACCTACCAAATTCACAGACACAAGTCATTGGACGACCCGAGTCTTTAGTAGATAGAAGACATTTGGGCAAAGTTCCACCCAGTGGGACTGAACCCGAATTCTTCACATTTGCTACAGTATTGGAGTCGTGATGCACATTGAGTCTGTGAAACGGTGACAGGTTATGCATGTGATGTCATCTGTGCATACATAATAAGCTGTGCCTGTATATGCTTTAAGAACACGTTGGCAGACAGGTTGAGCAATAATTAACGAACAAACGTGGCTATATAACAAAAATGACGTGGGCGATATAACGGATCCTTGCGGAACACCGTTGATGTTACTTAACACTCGTCTAAATTTCATCGAGCTGTTATTGTTTGTGGTATAGCGTTTACTGATGTTGTTCATTGTGGCTGAATGTTATTTTATCATTAATGATCATCAATTGAAGTCAATATTTTTTGTTGTTAGCTATCAGTGTTATTGTTGCAGCTGCTGTTGTTGTAGTGATGTTGGTGGCAGCGGTGGTGGTGGTGGTGGTAGTTGGTTGTTTATACTACCATTGTGGCGATTGGTGTTTATGTTTTCCGTTATTGATGTTGTTGTTGCTACTGTTATTGTTATCTTCGATTCTTTAGAAGCAGAGATCTTTCCACTTGCTTAGATTCACTTCAAAGCTTCTTTCTGTCTCCTTCCGTCTCACAGGAATATATCCTCACCCTCTTGTTTTGATTTTCTCCCTTTTCTTTTTCTTTCTCTCTCTCTCTATTTCAAGTCCCTTTCTGTCATTCTCTCCGATATGTAAACGTATATATATTATAAACATAAATATATGTTTATATATATAACATATATATATTATATGTTATATATATAACATATAAATATATGTAATTTTGTATAAATGTATGTATGTATGTATGTATGTATGTATATACGTACGTATAAAATATATGTCTACATATAGGTACATCCATACGTGTGTGTATACATATATACATACAGAGAGAAAGGGGGTGGGGAGAAAGAGAAAGAAAGACATAGCTAGATAGACAAATAGATAGATAAATAGAATGAGAGATTATATATTCATATAAGAGTATTTTTGTGCATATGTGTGTGCATACACATATATACATACATCCATATATATATACATATGCACACACACACATACATACACATACATACGTACCTAGATGTATTAATATATATATATATATATATATATATATATATATATAGAGAGAGAGAGAGAGAGAGAGAGAGAGAGAGAGAGAGAGA
>NC_068984.1:123831447-123831838 GCF_001194135.2 Octopus bimaculoides | reverse complement strand
AGAGAGAGAATGAGAGGATAAAAAGAGGACAGTTAGAAATGGAAGAAGCAAAACAAGTACTAGCTAAGAAGTGAAAGGTGAAGAAAGAAAGAAAGAAAGAAACAAAGAAACAAAGAAACAAAGAAACAAACAAAGAAAGAAAGGAAGGGAGGAAGGAAGGAAATCAAGAAAGAAAGAAAGAAAGAAAAAAAGAAAGAATGAAAACGGACAAAATGGTACTCAGGCGTGGCTGTCTGGTAGGAAGCTTGCTTCCCAACAACATGGCTCCGGGTTCAGTCCCACTGCGTTGCACCTTGGGCAAGTGTCTTCTACTATAGCCTCGGGGACGACCAAAGCCTTGTGAGAGGATCTGGTTGACGGAAACTGAAAGAAGCACGTCGTATATATTTAT
>NC_068984.1:123830917-123831437 GCF_001194135.2 Octopus bimaculoides | reverse complement strand
ACCAAAGCCTTGTGAGAGGATCTGGTTGACGGAAACTGAAAGAAGCACGTCGTATATATTTATGTAGACATATGTATGTATTTGTGTGTGTGTGTGTGTGTGTGTGTGTGTGTGTGTGTGTCTCCACCCCCTGCCATCGCTTGGCAACCTATGCTGGCGCATTTATGTCCCCGTAACTTAGCGTTTCGGCAAAAGGGTCCTATAGTAAAAGTACTGGACTTACAAAAAATAAGTCCTGGGTTCGATTACTTCGACTTAAACCCTTTAAGGCGGTGCTCCAACATGGCCGAAGTCGAATGACTGAAACAAAATAAAAAAAAGAATAAAAGAATAACAAAAGCGCTCCATTATGCCAATCCCCACAGAATCTCCTCTGAACGGCGATAAGTGCATTTTTTAAGGCGAAATCTACAACTGCACAGTAGTAGTAGTAGTAGTAGTAGTAGTAGTAGTAGTAGTAGTAGTAGTAGTAGTAGTAGTACATGTTGACATATTTGTCAAATACATCGGGTCTTTTCAG
>NC_068984.1:123830464-123830907 GCF_001194135.2 Octopus bimaculoides | reverse complement strand
GTAGTACATGTTGACATATTTGTCAAATACATCGGGTCTTTTCAGTGGTTGTAAAGCCCGGCAAAAGTGTCACCCAGTCACTCCACGCTCTCGCAGCAGCTTCTCATATCATATGCTATTGCAGCAGTCTCCACATCTTCATCATCATCATCATCATCATCATCATCATCATCACCATCATCACCATTTTCATCATTATCGTCGTCGTCGTCGTCGTCATTGTCATCATCATCATCATCATCGTATTCGACATTGTTGTCGTCATCGTTGTCATGGTCATCATCTTTGTCGTGGTCATCGTGGTCATCATCATCATCATCATCATCATCATCATCATCACCATCATCACTAGCAGCATCGTAGTCGTCATCGTTGTCACGGTCATATTCGTCGTCGATATTGTCATCAACGCCGTGGTCATCGTCGTCGTCCTGATCACTACC
>NC_068984.1:123822601-123827972 GCF_001194135.2 Octopus bimaculoides | reverse complement strand
ATTATTATTATTATTATTATTATTATTATTATTATTATTATTATTATTATTATTATTATTATTATTATTATTGAGTGAGAGAGCAGTGCATGTCATCAAAGTGACACTGGGATAAAATATACGAAGCCCATTTTTCCCATCATGACTACCTGTCTGATAAGGGTACACCAGGCACATGCATCACAACCATATGTGCGCGACATGATGATCTCATATCAAGATAAACAGCGCATGACCTCACAGGTGGGGCCCAGTTAGAATTTTCTTCATGTGGAGTAGCCCATCCCGCTTAAAAGGGATGACGACAACTGAGAAGCCAAGATGTCTCCTCTTCTATCACAAACCCGCCTGAAACTATGAGTAGCAGAATTACTAAAATGGTCTTGCAGCGATTGGTGAGCGAGGGTATTTGGAGATGGAAACCAAAGAAAGAAAGAGGAAACAAAAGAATAGAGTGATCGTGAGTAAATGCACTTTATGGGAAGATGCCAAAAATCCACAGAGTGCCTGAATTTGATGGAGATCCGACAGGAAAGTGAAGCATACTGACTCTAGTGATCAGACTAAAAAAAGGACAAATCAAATATTGTGTAGATTGAAGGAGGAAAGGAGACAAATAACAAACGAATTTTTTTATGAAACGTGGTTTAAAAAATCACATTAGAGGTATAACAACAAGGCCAATGTCTTAGAGATTGTGGGACTTTTTACAGCTCGGCAGAAAACGAAATTATTTAAACGTAGTTTTTGAGGACCCATTTTTGCAGCAAGCAATCGGAGCCAATGATGACCTGAGGCGTTGAGGCTTTCTGATCCTACATTGTAGACAGCTTCACATCCTTGTGTGAGTAGGTTACCCTTATTGCAATTGCTTAAATTATATGTGTTTAATATAAAAGTGTTTTACCAATCTTTACGTATCGTATAATCATACTTCCTACTGTCATTTATTACATACACTAGCAGAAAGACTGCCCTCTTTAATATTCTAATATTCAAGTAGTCGTTAAATGATATTTAGACATTTGATTCCCAATTTATGTAGTTTTTCTGATACGTTACATCTAATTTAATGTAATTTGTATCTAATCTAATTTAATTTGTATCATTTATCCGTCTAACAGTACTCCCATTCTCAATAAGTATCTCTTCCATAAATTTAACGCAGTCGTAATCTTTTTAGAAACAAACTCGGAGATAGTTCATCCTTGACGTGGTTGTTTTTTTTTTAAACTAGAAGAAAGGTCACGTGGGCATATTCTGAGATGTATAATATACCAAACAGACATACATACAATCTCACATCTGATGGGGTTTTTTTTTTAAAGTATGCTGGCATAGCCATTTCAAATTACCACTCACCCTCATTCAGCTGATTTCCAGGTAACATGAAATCACGTTCAGATTAAGGTGAGAAACTAGGGATAATTTGAAATCGATTTCATCCTACCACCTGTGATTTCAGATTATTCCTTGAAATCCTTCCCCAAATGTTCGTCGCCTTAATGGCAAATAAAGTGTGTATTTTCTGTGTGCGTATGCGTTGGGCACAAGAGTGTAAACAAAAGAGAAAGAGTTCTCAGTGGCCACTTTGATGATTAAAATTGAAAAAGTAGCATATAAAGCATTTAAATATTGTTGCGAAAATGCGGCCTCCTGACACGAACACGGCTCCAACAGCTAAGTCAGTAGCTGCGAAATCGCAGGCTAGCCCACCAATCCAACTTGCTTTGAGAGGAAGAAATAGTCTTACTCGGCTATATGTCTTGTGTAACGTGGTTCTTCGTCGCCCGGATTCACTTCTACTGGTCACATCGAATCTGTACACCAACTGTTTTCGTAGCCAACTTCACACTGAATGTCTTTTTACTGTTTGTTTACGCTGCCACCTTCACACTCAGCGTTCCTTTATGTCGCCATCTTTATGCTCCGCATTCTTTATATCACCAACTTCACACAACGCGTTCTTTACGTCCTCGACTTCACACAACGCGTTCTTTACGTCACCAACTGATACTGCACGTTCCTTTACCAGTTCAAATCGTCCACCTCACAGCAAAGATGAAGAAAACAAAGAAAAACGTGCAGCATGCTTCAAATTAGTCACGTGATCAACAACGTTATTTCTCCTTCGTAACATTATATTTCTTATATACTGACATCATAAAAATTTATAAACTTAAAATGAATCGTTCCAAAATGAATTATTCCATATTGTCTTTAGGTTTAGAACTTCTTATGACGTCAACAACATACAACTCTCTCAGGTAAAAATAAAGTTTCTAAAATACTTAAATTAATTCGAAGGGTTTCTTTGGTACAATGGTAGAACACCTGTCATATTTGCAGGAAGCTTCCCTCCACCCTTTGTATCTAAGGGGAGATTTTACACGCTATTATTCATAGCTAACCTGCTTCAAGACCCAACGTTCTAAAAATATCATTTTTGTATAATAATTATACATGAACATATTTTGTCTTGTACATAAATATATTGCCTTTGAATTGAAAGTGTTTGTGTATTAATATATTTTTTCTCGTATGATATGTAGATTATTCTGATTGCTAGTTTGTTATGTAAAAAAATTTTTTTTATTTTCAAAAATTGCAAACTCAGAATCTCTGATGTTCGAATTTTTTTCTTTTTTTTTAAGGCATTATAAAAATGTTAGGGGATGTACTAGAAGAAAAAATCATATAGAAAATCTTAATGTTGGCTATAACACATTTGGTTGTATGACATTTCTCTTCCATTAACATAGCTATTTGTAAATTCTAGTATTAAAACCCATATACAAACACAGAGATGAGTAATATTTCCTATCCCCGTCATCATATGAACTTCAGCAAAAGAAACAATTATCGCAAATATATAAACACAGAAGAAATGAAGAGAGAGAGAGAGAGAGACAGAGAGAGAGACAGAGAGAGAGAGAGAGAGAGAGAGAGAGAGAGAGAGAGAGAGAGAGAGAGAGAGAGAGAGAGAGAGAGAGACAGAGTTGTTTGGAAACAGTAGACGTCTGAAATACTTTAATAGTAAAAGGAACTTCAAAAAACACATTTTGAGAAAAAAAAATATTAAGATAGGAAATTATTGAAATTTTCTAAACAGTAAGTACTTTAATAATTGCTTTCTGTTAGTAAAAGTTACATAATCACGACTAATTAATCAGCAACTTTTTTTATGTAGTGTTGATAGATATACATTCCGAGACGTTCGTAGTTTTTGTTTTTCTGTATGATACGATTTGTATTGTATGTATTGGCCTTTGTGAAAATTCTTAGAACGTTAGAAAAAGATACTTTGAAGCATTGGATCTGGCTCTTTATATTCTGAGTTCAAATCCCTCCGAAATCACCTTTCCTTTTCATTCATACAGGGTCAACAAAATAAAGTACTATTTAAGTAATAAGGCCAATGTAATCGATCAACTGCTTTTTCTCGAAAGTACTGGACTTGTGCCTAAGTTATAAAGAATTCTTATTAAATCAGTTGGCTTGGCAGAATCGTTAGGGCAACGGATAAAATTATCTTTTCAGCCTTTCTTCAGGCTCTTTACATTCTGAGTTCAAATCCAACCGAAATCAACTACGCCTTTCGCCTCTCTGAACTCGATAAAATAAAGTACTAGCCAAGTATCAGGGTCGTTGTAATCAGCTAATCCTCTCTTCTTTAAAAGTTGCTTGCCTTGTTTTTAAACAATAAGTACCTTTTTCTTGTAAGACGTGTTCACGTAGAACTTTCGTTTGGATTCACACTATGTTGATTTATTGGATGTTGACAGCTGAGTGTTTAGTTTTGTGTTGTGTCTTGTAGATCTGTTACATGCAAAGGTGAGAAATTTATTTCTGTTCTTTTTCCCTGCTTAGAAATTTTTTTACAAAATAAATCACTTTTGAATACATTTCTTTATTTTGTCTGCATTCGCTTTATATAGCCACGAGATACGCAGACAACAATCAACCAAAGAAAATTTTTGAAAGTGAAAACAGCTACACAAAATAAAGAAAACAAATGAAAATAAATGAAAATTAACATTTTAGAGCAAGACACACAAACTTTGAGAAGAACAAATAATGACATTTCTATGGAAAATGTCAGTAGCGGGAACAATGCTAGCGACACATATAGTAACAGCAGGAACAACAGTAGCAACAACAATATTACAGACACATATTTTACTAAAAGAAAATTTTGTAAATGGTGTTCAAAGTGGGAGAAGCAGTTTCGCTCATATTATTAGTGACAGGTTGGTTACGGACGTGGAAAGAAACCAGTCAGAGAAGGAGGCGTGGCAGAGGTGTGTTACAAAGGAGGGTGTTGAATTTCCTGGAGAATTTATCTAAGAAAGGGCAAGGAAAAAAATATGACATGCATCTGCTTCTTCTGTTTGTCGAAAGGTGGAAGAATGTGTGAATGTGGTTGCCATCAATGAAGCAGGAGACACTGAAGTGAGTGCCCGCTCGCGTTTTGAGGCTAAAGGCGAGATAAAGTGTCAGATAGACATTGAGCAGCACTCAACTGACCATAGATAAGACAAAACACGTAATAATTTGAGGCTGTACGATGGTGAGTGGAGTAACAGGAGGATACTAGCAAAATAGAATTTTGATCAAAAATATAAATGCGTTAATGTCTATAAATAACTAAAGGATTATTCACGAAAGAATGCAATACAATGAGTGGCAGGTGGTCAGATTCGTAGTGGTATGTCCCAACCTATCTGCTGAACTATCGCCCCTTTGACGATAGGTAACCATATTTGTTTGAATATTTTAAAAATTATATTTCCGAATTAATTTTACTTTTGTACAATTATCTATTTTATGTAGTATTCCATAAGATTGGTTGACTAGGTGTAGGATGAGCAGATGGTTGAGTGAACGTGTGGATTGTTGGATGAACGGGTGTTCGTTGATTCGGAAGATGGTTAGATAATCAGGGGGATTTCGATGGTCGGTCGTTTCGTTGGTGAAGGGTGAGGGGATAAATACGATTGGGTAGTTGACTGGTAAGTTAGTTATCAGGATGGTTGGCTGAGTGATTCGGTTAGATTGTTGGGTGGCTGGGTTGAGTTAGATGTGACTTCATGTTCATGGTTGTTTGTTCACATTTTCAATTACCAATTCCAGATTATATTACACGTGGGAGATGTCATCTTACTCAACAAAGCCACTTCTGTAATACAACTAATTTTAATAGGTCATTGATATGAAAAGAGCAAAATATTATTATTATTATTATTGTTCAGTAGTTTTATTTTTATAACGTGCTTTCACTTCACTACCGAGCGCAGCTTTGTGCGCCTTGGGTATGTGCTGTGGTTTGCTGTGGTGCTCTTATGGTTACTGTATTGAAAGTGTTTTGCGT
>NC_068984.1:123822192-123822591 GCF_001194135.2 Octopus bimaculoides | reverse complement strand
TATTGAGTGAGAGAGCAGTGCATGCCATCAAAGTGACACTGGGGTAAAATATACGAAGCCCAATATACCCATCATGACTACCCGTCTGATAAGGGTACACCAGGCACATGCATCACAACCATATGTGCACGACAGGGTGATCTCACTTCAAGATAAATAGCGCATAACCTCGCAGGTGGGGCCCAGTTAGAATTTTCTTCAAGTCGAGTAGCCCATCCCGCTCAAAAGGTCCCTGAATAAGATTTGTTTTAGGATGTTGAGCAAAACACCCATGTTTCCAAAGGTGAATTATTCAAACCCCAAAGAATTCCTCTCAACACATGGCTATGATGCTCCCCCCACTACTTCTGCTCGTGATCAGAGATGCACATATCGTCAGCCACCAAGGGACATGCTCAA
>NC_068984.1:123816394-123817134 GCF_001194135.2 Octopus bimaculoides | reverse complement strand
CATAGAGGAAGTGTTTGTGCTCGTGTGTTCCCTATCACTGCTTAGAAACCGGTATCGGTTTGTTTACATCCCTGTAAAATAGCGGTTTGTCCAAAGGGAATGGGTGAAGAAAAAGTTCTTTCAAAAGACAGGAGAGTGCAAGAGGATGTATGTATGTGTATGTATGGGTATGTGCGTGCGCGTAGGTCCGTGTGTGTGCATGTGTGTGCGCGTGTGTATGTGCGTGTAGTTCTGTGTGCTGAGGTTTTGGTATCTAGAAGACCCAAAGAGTGTCGGGTAATGCTAAGTAAGTGCTATGGACAGACCGTAGTCAGACTCTTGGTTCGATATTGATACGAGTGAGGAGTCTATTGTGGGTCTAGTATTAGCATGCATATATATATATAAGACAGAATAAAGCCAAGGGTATGAGGAGTTATCTTGACATTTGTAATGAGATAGTCTTACAGCTGTTTCTGGGATGTTATGGATATCCCTTCATCAGGGACGGTGTGAGAAAATATTTGAGTTCGAATTATTATGACAGAACTCAAATATTTTCTCACACCGTCTCTGATGAAGGGATATCCATAATATCCCAGAAACAGCTGTAAGACTATCTCATTATAAATGTCCTGAAAACTCCTCACAGCCTTGGCTTTGTTATCTCATTCTGTCTAATATGTGTGTGTGTGTGTGTGTGTGTGTGTGTGCGTATATGCATGTATGTATGTATATGTATGTATGAATATATATATATA
>NC_068984.1:123814932-123815899 GCF_001194135.2 Octopus bimaculoides | reverse complement strand
TATATATATATATATATATGCCTATGTATGTGGGTGTTTGTAGAAGAGGAATATCAGCAAAACGCATCTAATTCCCCTTCCTATCACACACATACACAGAGTTATATGCATGCACACACACACCCAAATACATATGTACATTCATTCATACATACATACATACATATATTCACACAAAGGCGCGTACGCAAACACACCCATACATAATCTCTATTCTTCAAAATCTAATTCCCTTCTTCCTGTAATCCTCGCAGCGCGTTCCAGAACTCCACTGACCACACCCACCACCATCGCCTTCATACTAATTTCTTCACTGGGTAGATTCTAACAGGTCAGATAATTGCCGTTGTTGATCAGTACTATTACTAAAGACAGATGACCAGTTGGCCAATATAACGTTGTCTATTCTGTTGCTGCCAATTTCTTTGGGGTTCTTGCACTGAAGATTTTGGTTCGTCTCCAAAAATTCTCCGAAGTGCTCGCTTTGTTAAGCAAGAGCCCTCCATTTGGCAAGTGTTTCTCCTTCTCGTGTTTGTATATGAGTATATGCAAAGGGATGTGTGTTTGTATGTATATATGTATGTATATATGCATAATTATATATATGTATAAATGCAAGTATGTATGTATAAATATATGTGTGTATGTATGTATACACACACATATGGTGTATATGCAAAGGGATGTGTGTTTGTCTGTATATATCTATGTATGTATGCATAATTATATGTATGTATAAATATATGTATTCATATAAATGTGTATGTATGTGTGCATGTATACACACACACACACACAGACGCACGCACACATATCTATACATACACACACACATACTTACATACATATATACATACATACTTACAAATATGTCCACACACAGATATACACACGCAAATTCACAGTCACTTCAGTTCATATATGTACAAGCGTATACATAGATACATAATATATATATATATATATA
>NC_068984.1:123814228-123814764 GCF_001194135.2 Octopus bimaculoides | reverse complement strand
ATATGCATATGCACATATGCACATATGAGAGATATGTGCATAAAAGGAATTGAAGCAAAGGAGAACTTAATTTCAGAATTCAAAATCTAATATATTTTAATTCATGGCCGGTTGTTCGTGCGTGCGCATGTGTGAGCGAGTGAGTGCACGTGAGAGAGAGAGAGATAGAGAGTGTGTGTGTGTGCATATATGTGGGGTAATGCGATTGAAACAAATGATAAAAATCACGCAGCAAATATCCCATGTTTGGCCAGGGCTTAACTAAATATATTACTCCGATAATATAGATATTCATAAACAAATATTAAAGTAGTAATTGATAAATGAATTCCATAACAAAATTTGTCTTTCGTGGATACATACATACACACACGCACAAATACACGCAGACACACACACACATGCACACACGCGCGCGCGCGCGCAAACACACGCACATGGACATACTCACACACACATGCACACATGCACACACGCATATACATATATATATATGTATGTATACATATATATAAATATACATATATATATACATA
>NC_068984.1:123812268-123813919 GCF_001194135.2 Octopus bimaculoides | reverse complement strand
ATATATATATATATGAATGAATGAATGGATGGATGGATGGATGGATGGATGGATGGATGGATATAAATGTGTGTGTGTGTGTTTGCGTGCGTGTGTGTGTGTACGCGTGTGTGTGTGTACGCGTGTGTGTGTGTTTACGTATTTATGTATGCACTAAAATCAACATTTCTGATCGTCATGCTGTATCCAGTTTTTATTAGTTTCGCATTCATTTTTTTTCGAAGAAAAATATATGATCGTAATTCAAAGAACCACGACACATTTATTGTGCTGCACTTGGAATTGGTCTTTATTTCGTTTAAGTATATTTATAATAAAGTGTTATGTAATACTTCTGGAATGCTAGAAAACAAAAATTGGTTTTAGAATATTTGCTATTTTAAGCCTAATCGACCATGTAAATTTTGTTGTAGTACTGAAACCTTCCCTAGTCTCTGCTTAACATTCTTCAGAATAGAAAGGAACAGCATAAAAGCTAAAGGCTTGTAAGACAGCATATGTTTATTGGAAAGCATATGTTTCGTATCAAATGACACATGTAAAGGATTTTTGTTACAAAATTATTGCATTAGGGGAAAGGAATAACTAAAAAGCATAACGACGACTTGGGAACCCTATTTTAACAGGGTTTATTATATTAAGGACAGAGACATTGTTACTGACATAATTGGTAAATGATGCAGGTTGGCTTTTGAATAGACGAGAGTTCGTTTTTCAACTGGCAGTTTCAACGTAGATCCTATATGTATGTATGTATGTAAGTATGTATGTATGTATGTATGTCATTGTTCAGTTTTATTTCAAGATTGCTTGCTAATAGGGAAAGAACCGGTTGCTAACCTAGATTCAAGTCTCTTCCATTGGAATTTCAACATCAACAACAGAGTATTTTTGCATGTATATATGTATGTATGTATGTATGTTTGTATAGGTGAAGATTTGTATGCTTCGTTTTATGTATGACTTCTCATACATATACTTGCATATATAGACATTCTTATATATGCTTAAATGATAAACTGGCAAGTTTTACAGATTTTTACATGCCTTGGATATGTATTCTTCAAATCAGCTTTCTCCTTTCTGGTTTTGAGAAGCCTAATTTCTCGAGGTTGGTATTTAGGCAATGTGTTACATACCACAGGGCCCCAATAATTACAGATACAAACCTTAACTTCTGATTTGGATAGAGGAATTTCAGATTTCTCTATAGTTCAGCATAGGTATTCTCTTTTTTACTGATCTTCAGCTTCATGTTAACATCTGCTGGGCAGCTAATTTCCACAACTGTACGTTGAAGCCTAAGTTCGCAAGATGTATGTATGTCATTATTCTGATTATTTCAAGATTTCTTGCCAATAGAGAAAGAACCGGTATTTTATGGATGTTTTCTCATGCACGTAGTTGCATATCTCGACATGTTCATATATATTTAAATGATAAACTTCTGGAAAGTTTTATGGATTTTTACAGTTCCAGGGATGGATTAGATCTGTAGTTTTCGAATTAGATGGATGGATGGATGGATGGATAGATAGATAGATAGATAGATAGATAGATAGATAGATAGATAGATAGATAGATAGATAGATAGACAGACAGACAGATAGATAGATAGATAGATAGATAGATAGATAGATAGATAGATAGA
>NC_068984.1:123809454-123812092 GCF_001194135.2 Octopus bimaculoides | reverse complement strand
AGCATTCACTAGACAAGACTTCCCTTTCTACTCTCAACTTCCTCTTCAGGTGATACTTGAAGAAGTTGATGAGAGATTGCCCAGAGAGGAAAGTCTTTGTCTCTAGACCTTAGATAGATAGATAGACAGACAGACAGGCAGACAGATAGATAGATAGATAGATAGATAGATAGATAGATAGATAGATAGATAGATAGATAGATAGATAGATAGATAGATCGTAACATTCTTCTGTTTTCGTCTGTAATATGTTTCTCTACGTTTTTTTAATGTTCATATTTTTTGTCGAGGGAAACAGAGTGGAAAACTTTTGTAATCTTAGCAAAAGTAATATTTTTGTTTGGTTTCACTGTGACTCCTGCTGCTGTTCCCCCCCCCTATCGTGCCTTTGCAGCTACCGCTGCCGCTGTTGATGATGCTATTATTACTGTTGTTGTTTTTACTGCTATTACTGTTTACTGTTATAGCAGTCATGCAATTGTTTGAACTTTGAACTTTCAGTGGTTAAAGCACCTCTGCTCCTTTCTTTGTTACCATCGCAGGTGCTGTTGTTGCGTTCCTTAACGCTTCTCTTTTGTTAGTGCTACTATCATTTGTCGCAGTACCACTAGTACTATCACGTGGACTTTGAAATTTCAATACTTCACATGCTTCAGTTCTTTTCGAGACGGTGGAGCGCTTCTTGGTGAAGGATTATGACTGGAAACTAACCCGTTTGTATCCGAACCTATGGGCATGTCCCCAAAAATTACTGTCTAGCCAAAAGTTCCTTAAAACAGAGTTCAACTTGGTCTGAAGGTGTATGCTCTAATACGTATCTTATCTAATATGTGCCACTAGTATGGTATACGCTCTAATGTGCCATTAGGGTTAAGCACATCCCCTTGTTAACGCGACTAAGTGTTTTACCTTTACACCAGCAAATCAGCCTCCTTCCCCCCACCCTCTCAAATTCAAGAATTATATTAGTTCGTATTTGCTTTTATGTATACAACCTTGCTTTACATAAGAACAAATACGAACTAATATAGTTCTTGAATTTGACAGAAGGAGAGGAGCTGGTTCGTGGTGTAAAGGTAACACAATTAGTCGTGTTAGCAAAGGGATATGGTTTCGAGTCTCACGCGGATATGAAAGCCTTCTTTTTTTTCTGTCGAGGGCTTATATGCCCTGTTATTAGACTATTTTCTTTAGTCATTGCACGGTGATCGCCCATAAGCTTTAAGCTTATATAAAAAATATCATGTGGACTTTGAAACTGCAACACTTGACATGCTGTCCCTAAATCAGCACTTGAGCTCAGTTGGTATCTATCACATCGACTCCAAAGGGATGAAAGGTAAAGTCGACCCCGGCTGAATTTGAAATCAGAACGTGAGGCATTTTGTCTGACACGCTATCGACTCTGCCAACCCACTGCTTTTCCTATCGTTGGCACAGTGCCAGATATATTCGGTGGGAAGTAGTTAGTCGTCTAGATCTACCTCAAGAGGATAACAAGTAAATAATAATAATAATGATAATAATAATAATAATAATGATAATAATAATAATAATAATAAGAAGAAGAAGAAGAAGAAGAAGAAGAAGAAGAAGAAGAAGAACAACAACAACAACAACAACAACAACAAATAACATGGTGTCGTAGGTTACAGGCAGCAATCTCGTTGCTCGTGCAGGTTTCTAGGAGTTCTAGCAAAACCTGAATTAAAAGACTAAATAATAATAATGAGGCCGCCGCCGCCGACGACGACGACGACGACGACGACGACGAAGACGATGATGATGATGATGATGATGATGATGATGATGATGATGATGATTTCATTTCCTACCAGAACGACGGATGAGGAAGTCAATAACAATGACATGCATGAAAATCTGGAGATTTACATTGAAAAAAATATTGAATGAAAGTCGCTTAAGTACATGCCAAGAGCTGCGTAGTCGATCAGTGCACATAAACCTAGGCAGTACAATTTTAGATCACCTCTGCTGTGGTTTGAAACTCGAGTCGCGAGAAATGAATCCAGTTTAAATAAACCACACATGAATATACACATAAAAATACATAAACATACACACACACACACACATATTTTCATATATACATACATGCCTACTACATACATGTATGCGTACATACATACATACATACACACTAATGCTATTTCATAATGGAAACACGAAACGCGAGTTAATAGTGCGAGAAGTTTTCAGTTTCTAATAATAAAAATATATAAATTTTCTGCCTTTATGTAATGTGTACTTTTCCATCCCGTTTGTAGCTTCAAGCTCATACACACAAATACACGTATCATACAGACAAACACACACCGATACACACACACACACACACACACACACACACAGTGTGCGTGTGTTGGCACTCCGTCGCTTACGACGTCGAGGGTTCCAGTTGATCCGATCAACAGAACAGCCTGCTCGTGAAATTAACGTGCAAGTGGCTGGGCACTCCACACACACGTGTACCCTTAACGTAGTTCTCGGGGATATTCAGCGTGACACAGTGTGACAAGGTTAACCCTTTGAATTACAGGCACAACACAAACAGGAAGTAATAGTGAGAGAAAGTTGTGGTGAAAGAGTACAGCAGGGTTCACCACCATCCCCTGCC
>NC_068984.1:123801688-123805678 GCF_001194135.2 Octopus bimaculoides | reverse complement strand
TTACATACACAGGCACTCTCATGCACACCGAGGCGAATACATACCCTAACATCCATACACACACACATACACATAGACAAATATCCGCACACATACACGCGCCTATCACCGCATCATATCACGCAGCACTCACATACACATTCCATTTCATATGTTCGTATGCTGTCACAGATTCCATTTGTTTAAAGATGCAATTTTGTGACGCATTCTTTCCACTCGATTAAATGTGTTTTGTACGGCAAGCTATTTATCAATATCACGTAGATATATCCATACAGCTATAATTTCGTACTCATATCTAATATCTTCTGGCAATATAATAAACCATACAGGACTATCTATTTCAAATGCAGTACGATAATATATGTTTGGTGGTGTTGTTGCTTTTGTGTTTTCTTATTTTATTAGCTGTTGTTGTTGTGTTTTTCATTTTTTTAATACTTATATTATTTTATTTTTATTTTGCTTTATTTTATTTTTGCTTTATTCTATTTTATTCGTTCACTTCATAGTCATAACGATCGAGTGATATCAGCGAATCATAACATGCCACGTAATATGGTCTCTGAAGTTCAACCTCTCCACTACCAACACGTCATTGGAAGATTTATTTGCTTACGTATGCATATATCTATTGCATACATGTGCCTGTGTGCATATGTTTACTTGTGTATCTGTATGTGTGTTGGCCTGTGTGTGTATGTGTGTGTGCGTGTGTGTGTATTGGTATGTGTTGGTATGTGAAAGGATTTTGTTTTTTTTGTTTTTTCTGATCCTCTTTATAATGAGAGATTTGGTTAGTTAATAGTGTTGATCAACAAAACGATCATGAGAATGATGATGATGATAATAATAACAATAATAGTTTCAAATTTTGCGACAAGGGAGGAAGGACTAGTCGATTACATCGACTCCAGTGTTTAATTGGTACTTATTTTATCGACCCTGAAATGATGAAGGGTAAAGTCGACCTTGGCGGAATTTGAACTCAGAACATAGCGACGGGCGAAATACCGCTAAGCATTTTGTCCAGTGCGCTAACGATTCTACCAGCCCAACGCTTTAATAATAATAATAATAATAATAATAATAATAATAATAATAATAATAATAATAAGCAAACCACAGCACATACCCAAGGCGCACAGAGCTGCGCTCGGTAGTGAAGTGAAAGCACGTTATAAAAATAAAACTACTGAATAATAATAATAATGATGATGATGAGGATGATGATGAGGATGATGATGATGATGATAATCCTTTCTGCTATAGGCTCATGGCCTCAAATTTGTGAGGAGGGGATTTGTCAGTAATAATAATAATAATAATAATAATAATAATAATAATAATAATAATAATAATGATAATAATAAATGTCCGGATGCAGTATCAGGTAGTGGCTCTCATGGCTTCTGATCTTAATTGATTGGAAGTGTTATCATGTACATTGTTTTGTCTTAGTATAAAAGATGGGCTGCAGCAAATATTCTGCTCAATACCACAGATTTGCTTGTTAGTTGTTTGACTCACAAGGCTTGGGTTGGCCCGAGGCTATAGTAGAAGACACTTGCCCAAGGTGCCACGCAGTAGGAATGAACCCGAACCATGTGGTTGGTAAGCAAGCTACTTACCACACAGACACTCCATGTTGATTTTTCACACTTAATTCTTCACACCACGAGATTTTTTTCACCCGCGTGTTTTGTTTTAATTTTTCTTTGTTTTAATATATTACATATTTTTCTGTGTGTTAGTATTTTTCTGTCCTTTTTTCTGTGTGTTAGTATTTTAAATACTAAGTTGGCCCCCGACTTGATTGGCTATCCAGCCGTAACCATCCTTTTTTATTTATTTATTCAAACAGTGTATTTCATGCGGCATTATATAATTAGTCTTCCGCTTTTCATGGCGGTATGGTGTGATATGAAGGAGATTTTACTACTATTTCTACCAGGTCGAAAGCCCACTTGGAGGTGAGTACTAGCTACAGTTGTTGTAGTAGTCTCGTACGAATTAACGAAGAAGTCTTAAAAAGAACACCGTGGCGAGATACCCAAGACACGATAACAGAAAGAAGAATGCAACTGACTAGTTACCTCCTGCGAAAGCCTCATCATCAGGAAGAAACAAGAAATACTAGGTTAATACTAACAAGTTGAAGGAGAAGACAGGGAAGACTATATTGTCTACATGGTGTCGAACCATTAAAAAGACCGAAAGCCTGTCAACAAACGCAAGAAAGTATATACTGTATTTTCCGGCATACGAATTTTTCATACTAAATTTTACACCCCCAAAAAGGTAGATTGGCTATTATAACAAGACGATTATGAAGAACCAAAAATTCCATGCATAATGCAGTAGAATTTAGAAAGACAGTGAAATGTTTGAATGTTTATACGTTTACACTAAACCTTACGTCGACTTGTATTCCGGGAAATACAGTAAGAACACTGCAGAATTGCCGGCTCGTGCATTAACATGAACAGGATGAACTAATACCTAACATAGAAGCACATTATCCAACGCGTCCTTCCATGTCATAAGGTGATAAATGATATTTTGTCACTATTTCTGTTAGGTCAAGCGTATACGTTGAGAATCCCTTGTTGGCTCAATAAATCCAAGCGTGTTCAGTAAATCACGTGACTGACAGCCGAACAAACAGGTTTTCCCTGATCTTCTGGCTAACGTATAATTGGTAGTGTGACACAAAATAGTTATAGTTAAAGAGATGTTATTGTGTAGGCGCTGATAATTGAATTATTTCGAACGCTAAAGCACATGATAACACAGTAGTTGAAAAAGATCAGACGATAGTGACTACAAAACAGCGATGTTTCTCCAGGAAATTTTGACTCTATATGTATATTGGATTATTAACCCTATTTGAGTTAACCTGTAGTGAGTGTTTTATCAATCGTTACCAATCTTTGCATTGTAAACATATATTTTTCCCCTTTACTTGTTTTAGTCATTGGACTGCGACCATGTTGGGGTACTTATATATACGTCTCCTTTGACGAATCACTAGGTTTCAGGGACGTGAACAAACCAACACTGATTGTCATGCGGTGGTGAGTACAAACACACAAATGCTCGCGCGCGCACACGTATACATATAATGGGCTTCTTTCAGTAACTGTCTGCCAAATCCACTCACAGCGCGTGAATGGAATCACCCAAGGTGCTGCCGCACAGTTAGACTGAACCTAAAGCCACAGAGTTGACAAGCAAGTGTTTCTTAACTACACAGCCACACCTACGCCTATATAGCCAGGCTTTCAAATCATATTAATTAAGGATAATATTGAGGTAATACATAAGTATTTTCAGCGACTCACGTGTCTAGAAACACTGTGGATTTTTCGATCACCGTTTAAAATATGATTTAAGTATGTTATAACCATAAATATGTGCTACATACCGACCTCTTTGGTTACGATGCAGCATGGTGTTCCATACAATTGTATTTACTAACAGCACAATATAAACTACATTAATTCTCCACGAACTAAAGCGTTATCATTCAATTACAGAATTATGATAACAACCATTGTTCTATAATTATCAAAATCATTTTATAAGATCAATGTAGTTTTACAAGCATAAATCGAAAGTGTTCGGTATACTGTAGAGTTACAAGAGCGTCGAGCAAAAGTCTCGCAATGTTTTTTATCACAACCTATAAGGCGGCGAGCTGTTCGCACTGGGGTCGATGCAATCGACTTAATCCCTTTGTCTGTCTTTGTTTGTCCCCTCTATGTTTAGCCCCTTGTGGGCAATAAAGAAATAAGAAACGTTAGCACGCCGGGCGAAATGCTTAGCGGTATTTCGTCTGCCGTTACGTTCTGAGTTCAAATTCCGCCGAGGTCGACTTTGCCTTTCATCCTTACGAGGTAGATAAATTAAGTACCAGTTGCGTACTGGGTTCGATCTAATCGAGTGCCCCCCTCCACCAGAAATTTCAGACACACACACACACACACA
>NC_068984.1:123795726-123801316 GCF_001194135.2 Octopus bimaculoides | reverse complement strand
ATATATGTAACGGGCTTCTTACAGTTTCCGTCTACCAAATCCACTCGCAAGGCTTTGGTCGGCCTGAGGTATTTGCTTCGGTAGAAGGCACTTGCCCCGAAAGAAGATAGTTGCCCAAGGTGCCGCGCAGTGGGACTGAACCCGGAATCATGTCGGTAGGAAGCAAGCTTCTTACTACACAGCCACGCCTGAGCCTGTATTACATTTAACTGTCTAAATAAATTTGATATTTGCTTAATTTAGAGGTGACTATCCTGATTCAGAAAATCAGTAATTTGGAAAAGTTTCGGAACTAAAAGTTTCGGAACTAAAAGTTTCGGAAAAATCGATGCTGAACCGCTAATATGAACTACTACATTGTAATATACCATTACAATAACAACAGTATAATATTATAATAATATAATAAACTACATCAATGTAATATAAACTGTTGCATTATAATATCAACTATAATACCATTGTACCATTTATATTTATGCAATGTCATGTAAAACATTACATCATGAAACTGTTACAGCATGAAATATCATTGAATCTGCTGCTAGCTTGCTACAGTCGTAACCTAAAGTTCTTTCAATTTTAGATGGAAAATATTTTGTCTGGTGATATATTCACTTAAATGCTATCAACAGTGCTGAGGTTATATTTTCATAGTATTACATTATGTCGATCGAGCAGTAAATCGATGCTTAACGGGTATTGTTTGATGTATTTTCAATATCTAAAGCATAACGTAGTGGGGTATATTCTATTTCTACATCCTTTACTACCAATCGTCTTTGATCTCGGTGTGTTATGATTCTCTGACTGTTTATTCCTTCGTTTTATCACCTATCCTTCACATATCCACTTAACGATAAATATATATTTATGCCATACTCGAGTGTTTGATGTTACGCGATGAAAGCTATCTGTCACCGTGTGATCAGTCTTACGGACACCAAGGGAGAGAGTTACGGGTTTTGATATGCTAATACTTTTCCCTGTATAGTATGAATGGATTACTGGAAGGACATTTGAATTTTGTGGTGCTCATGGTTTTTCTAGGTGGTATGTAGAGTGTGCGTGAAGAGAATATACTATATATAAAATCATATATCGTTACCCATTCATACCATCGCCACCTGCCCTTGGCCGCCTTTATGGCGTCCACTCTGTTGCAATAATTCTGATAAAGACTTTGGTCTGAGAATAAATTTCGCCTTTCTTCTAGCCAGTCTTGAATGTCCTCAATAATGTCATGTATGCTGCTATTCTTCCTTTGATTAAGATACTTTAAAATAATCTATGAATTACACTTATCGGCTATTTCATTTGAGACACAGTTATGATAAAAACAGTATAACTATTTATAGATAATTATTTGCCGCGCCTATCGCTGGGAATAACACAACAATCGAGTGAGTAAATTATTATACTACCAGCTCATATGCTGTGAGATCAAATCCACTGAATGTATTTATTCCGTTGTTTTCTGGGCAGATAACGTTATTGTATTTAAAAAAGAGACATTTATATTGCATTTATCCGCACATACTGCTGCCGGAAATACATCTCACTTTACCTCAGCTCGCCTAGGTGCACATAGATAGACATACACATGTACATCAGAGCTGTCCACTCGTGTTTGAAGAAGACCATCATTGAGTTTATGTGTAATGTAGGCTGCCTATGTGCAGGTTGGTGATTACGTGCTTCTACTCGTTTGGTTTTATCTGCATGCATCACCACCTTCCCATTGTTGTAGGACTTCAAAAAATTCGTACAAATTGTAGGTTGAATAAAGCTTTCGAAACACCTCAAAGACTCCAAATCCTGTTTGCGTTACCCAAAAATAAGCTTTGGAAAGCTATCTGGTCAATAAAAAGCTCAGGTCTGAGACTGGAGAAACGTGATAGTCCTTAGCTGGTGCTGAAGAGATTCGCAAGATAGCTGAGACTATTCCTTGCACATTTTATCGTATGTCTAAGTAAATTTCTATTCGATATATACGTCAAACGGAAGCTAGATAGTCGTTGACACTACACTAAACCATCCGATTTTTGGTCATGTAATTTAATTTCTCTGGGTTTGTCACGAGTTTTCTCACTAAGTTAGCCTTGTAAGGTACAGTCTTATTCACCGACTGTGAATAACCTTCTAACTGCTAGAGACAGGTTAGGAAAATTGTCGTGCCGATGACGACCATCGAGGCAGAAACACATGTGCGTGACTGTCTTCCTATCTCCAAGCAATCAGCTCGTCCTTTTCCTTGATGGCATGTCAAATCTGGAGAATACTTGATGCTGGAGATTATTTCCCCTTATCATATAGTGTTGTGTTCATTTACGATTTTCTAATTGTAACACATCCTCACGAAGCGGAAAGAATTTTAATTTTTATGTTGTATGATATTTGATATACCTTTATTTACCTGCGTCATATATATGCATGTCCACAAATGTTAAATACATTTATACATACAAATACACACACATATATACTATACACACACACACACACACACACACACACACACACACACACACACACATATATATATACTTCTTTGTCCATAGCTTTTAGACCACGATTGATCTGGAACTACACGGCAATTCTAAAGTTCACTTCTAAGAAGGTTTCTGTGTAGGCGCAGGATTTATGGTGTCAAGTTCAAAAGAAGCTATGTCCAGTCGCTGAGAACGTCTCAGAGAAAACAAAGATTATTTAATCCATGATCATTAGTCAAACAAAATATATTTTGTTAGGCTAACGATTATGGATTAAATCATTTCTCTCTATATGTGAGTGTGTGTGTGTGTATATTTATAAACACACACAGAAACACACGCACACGCACACGCACACAGACACACACATACGCACGCAAGCACACACACGCACGCAAACACACACACACATATATGTATATATGTATACTCACGCATATATATATATAAATTCATTGACAGACTGACTGACAGGCAGACAGACAGCCAGACAGTCAAACAGTCAAACAGACAGACAGACAGACAGATAGATAGGTAGATAACATAAAATTCTTGGTTCTCACGTACCTATAATAAATTAATTCTCGCCTCACTGAAAAGTCTCATTATGCCAGGGATGCAAAGAGAAAGTGAAATCATACGCGAACCTTTCATGAGACGATGGAAACCAACTGACCCGTAAAATATACAAGTGCAGAATGAGATTAATGAAAATAATGAACGAAAATTGTGAGAATTATACTGCCTTTCCCAACTGAGTTTTATTAGAATTTATCAAAATAATGTCCAGTGATGTAATCTTTATGTGAACAAAATTTTGAAATGGTTAACAACCATATATTTTTACTTTCCAACACAGTAACTATATATATAGGCTTAATAGTCAATCAAATGAACCATATTGATAGCAACGCAGAAATACAAAAAGAAAATAATGGTATGAATCTTAAGTACTGTTAGAAAAAGTCTTAACACAAAAGTTGAAGTAGAAATACTAAAATAAAAAAAACAAAATTGTACGTTTATTCAATTGAAAGAAATTTTCCAATACAATGAAAATTAAGATTTAATCTATAAAATTTTTAGTGAAGCAAAAGTTTCTAACGTGACTACTGCAGACAAAATATACATTAAGAGCAAGAGATTGGATTACCTGAAAAGCCATTTATAATAGAAGCATCATGTTTCTGCCATCGAAATTCATAGAAATAGGATTATTCAACCATTAAAAGTACTTTTGAGGGAGTTTCAAATAAAGTGAGACTAGAGGCAAAGGAAATAAAAGCTTCGAAAGCAAATGAAGTAAAGGTTCTCATAGACCATATGCTGCCTATAATATAAATAAATGCTTCAATGAACTTTGTACAATGTATAAATGATTTTATGACTGAATATGTACCTTTGTCAACAGGTTGGCATAGTAAAATCTACACATTCCAGTTGGTAGAATCAATAAATAGCGTCATCCACTCAGAAATTATGTCAAAGATTCGACAATCAAAATACCATAGATTAATTGTTGAGGAAAATACAGATGTTTCTAATAGCAAACTGCCTGTCCTATATTTTAAGTTCAAGAAAAAGCTTTTGAAAACACCATAAGCAGTTTTTGTAGGAAATTGCAATACAGAATCGATTATAAAAGGAATTAGTTGAATATAAAGAATTATGTCTGTAATTCGAGTAGGTCATAGGGTAGTGGGGGTTGTTTATGACATTTGAACTTCAAGGCACCAGTGCAAAATTATGATCTAGATAGATAAGAGGGGACGGCACGTGGCCGCCAGCGATGGTGAGCACTGGTGGACCTGGTTGGCTCTACACATGATGACGCCTCTAGGACCAGTAACTTGGAACGACACCAGCCCCATCATGCAAGAGCATGAAGCAAGGAAGCCTAACCAGACGAAAATAAATATAATGATTCAATCGCTAAATGCTAACAGAGAAAACGTTTCGGTGATACTTACTGAATTACAAATATCACATGGTCATAAATGTTGGATAATGACCGAGAGAATTCACTCGCAAATACAAGCAGCGGAAATGGTGTAATGTTAAATAACAGAATGCATGGCTGGAAAATCAAAAAGTCTCTTCAGGTCGAGCCCCTACTTTTCTGCATCGAGAGGTCATATCTCCGGTACCACGGAGATGTGATTAGAGTATGACAGGAAAGATTCGCAAGACAGTTTCTTCAAGCCAAGCCAACGGCAGGAGAACGAGATGGTTAGATAATATCCATAGCCTCAGTTGGTCAGGTTTAGGAATTCAACCGGAAATCCTGTGGAAGAGGTGCTTCAGTACTCTATCTCCACGACTCTGCTTGGGATAGTGGATGGATATTTTTACAAGTTAGTACAAGCTTTGGGACAAACGATTTTCTGCAAATGAGCTGGATGTGTGATCTCTATTAGATTTTCTTCCTTTCGCATCAGAATCACCTCCTGTGATTCTGGTTTCAGTGTAATAAATTTAGTTGAAAAACACAAATATATACTCTGGTGTGGAAAAAAATCTCATAGCTTATTTTTGTATTTATTCAGTTTGGTTTCTTTAGACTTATATACATCCAAGTATACCTGCTAGTTAATGTTACGTTATCCGATGCTAATGTGAATGCGTATGGCTCAGTGTTTTTGGTGGTTAGGGCAGCGGACTCGCTGTCCGAGGATCGCGGTTTCGATTCCCAGACCGGGCGTTGTGTGTGTTTATTGAGCGAAAACACCTAAAGCTCCACGAGGCTCCGGCAGGAGGTGGTGGCGACCCCTATTGTACTCTTTCGCCCCAACTTTCTCTCACTCTTTCTTCCTGATTTTGTTTTGGGAATTAACTTTTTTCAATCCCGTCTATTGTTATGATTGGGTTTCTGTATGAAGTTCATCAATACATCCTTGGTCTCCGCACAAATAAAAATATGGGAAGCTGAGTGTTGTTATTGTTGTTATTGTTGCTCTTCTTCTTCTTCTTCTTCTTCTTCTTCTTCTTCTTCTTCTTCTTCTTCTTCTTCTTCTTCTTCTTCTTCTTCTTCCTCTTCCTGTTGGCATTACTCTCTCTTTTTACTCTTTTACTTGTTTCAGTCATTTGACTGCGGCCAT
>NC_068984.1:123793829-123795258 GCF_001194135.2 Octopus bimaculoides | reverse complement strand
TAACTGTTGTTGTTTCTATCAATGAAACCGCTGTGAATGCTGCTGTTGACGGTTTTTGCTACAATTATTATTGTTGTTGTTATTGATGTTGTTTCTGTTGTTGTTGATTTTGTTGTTGCTGTTGTAGTTCTTGTAGTTCTTGTTGGCCAATAAGCGAATTCATTTGTTCGCCACACAATAATGCACTTGACTTGGTTCGTATGTGTACGTGTGTGTATGAGTGTGTGTGTGTGTGTGTCTGTGAGAGAGAGAGAAAGTGTATGTATGTATGTATGTATGTATGTATGTATGCATGCATGCATATATGTATGTATGTATTATGTATATATGTATGTATGCATGCATGCACGTATGCATGTATGTATGCTTGTATGTATATATGTATGTATGTATGCATGTATGTATGCATATATGCATACTTGTATGTATGCATGCATGTATGTATATGTGTTCGTGTGCATGTGTATATATGAGCCTAATTATGTATTTCTGTATCTGTATGTGTGTATATGTGTGTGTATGTGTGTATGTGTGTATGTGTGATGGCTTCTTTTTTTCTTCTCAAGATAAGAAAGATTCCCAGGAAATTATATAGAATAATCAGGAATTTAATAACTCCAAATCGTTTTTTTTTTCTTTCCAAATTACTTATTTATTCCAAGATATGGCGCTTATAATCGCTTTTATTTTCTATTTTTTTTTCTTTTATTTAATTTCAGAATAATATTTATTGAAGTTATGTCGCCAGTATATTTGTCCCATTAGTCCTGATAATGGTAAGATAATGCCTAATTGATTGGTGGAAGCAATTATATTGAACTTGCTTCATTTTATGTTCTTTGATCCAGATATTTCCGAAACGTGTTAACACGTTCTTTAATATCGATTTTGTCCAACGTTTACAAATTGTGATGAGTCGAAGATTTTCTGCTTATCTTTCATTTCTGTTTATATATGACGTACTTTAGCTTAATCTTAACACAACCTGTAGCTATTCTCGATGTGAAATAGAAATAACATACCGCTTAATGTATTTATTCAATTTGGTTTCTTTAGACTTATATACATCCAAGTATACCTGCTAGTTAATGTTAAGTTATCGGATGCTAATGTGAATGTAATGGAGGCGCAATGGCCCAGTGGTTAGGGCAGCGGACTCGCGGTCATAGGATCGCGGTTTCGATTCCCAGACCGGGCGTTGTGAGTGTTTATTGAGCGAAAACACCTGAAGTTCCACGAGGCTCCGGCAGGGGATGGTGGCGAACCCTGTTGTACTCTTTCACCACAACTTTCTCTCACTCTTACTTCCTGTTTCTGTTGTGCCTGTAATTCAAAGGGTCAGACTTGTCACACCGTGTCACGCTGAATATCCCCCGAGAACTACGTTAAGGGTACACGTGTCTGTGGAGTGCTCAGCCACTTACACGTT
>NC_068984.1:123790444-123793112 GCF_001194135.2 Octopus bimaculoides | reverse complement strand
CTCTCTCTCTCTCTCTCTCTCAATATATATATATATATATATATATATTCATTTATTCTTTTATTCTTTTACTTGTTTCAGTCATTTTTATTGCGGCCATGCTGGAGGACCGCTTTTAGTTGAACAAATCGACCCCAGGACTTATTCTTTGTAAGCCTAGTATTTATTCTATCGGAGTCCTTTGTGGAACCGCCAAGTTACGGGAACGTAAACACACTAACATCGGTTGCCAAGCAATGCTGGGGGGACAAACACAAACACACAGACATATATATATATAACGGGTTTCTTTCAGTTTCCGTCTACCAAATTCACTTATAAGGCTTTGGTCGGTCCGAAGCCATAGTAGAAGAGAGTTGCCCGAGGTACCACGCAGTGAGATTGAAGCCGGAACCATGTGGTTGGGAAGCAAGCTTCTTAATCACACAGCCGCTGCACCTACAAAATGAAACACCTACTCCACCTACATTTCCTAACCGTTCACTCATCTAATTATAATCTAGGCTGATCTTTGCTTAACTCCTGTGCTTTCAGCGTGATTAGGCTGTCAATTGGTAAAATTTAATATGTAAAATGATATTGCGTTGTAAAATGCGTTTCGTGAGTTGGACAATCCATTATCTTGTGGGTAGAAGACAAATTTGACGTTTCGATATTGAGCAACATCTTAGCTACTACCCCTTGCATCTTACATTAAATAAGTATATAAATTTCGCAAAGTTTATCTCGTCTGCTACTCAATATTTTCTGCCATTCTGCAACACTCCTGTAATTTCTCATACTATCACGCAATCACACATATTTGAAGGCGAGCTAAGTTGCTTGACCTGTAAGACACAGCAGCTAAATCCACCTTAAATCAACCCAGTCATCTCAAAAACAAAATACATTATATATCAAAAGAGTTTAAAGACTTTGAGAGGCGTGCAATACATCGTTTTTAACGGATAAACACGTACTAGGTAAAGCTTCGAAAGTGGATGGAGAAAATACAAAAAATTGTTTTGGTATTATGGTAGAACGTCTGTCATAACTGCAATACATGTGGATTCATATCCAACCGGAAGCCTTCGACCTTTTCCATCCAAGAGTCTTTTTTTTTTTTTACCGCGTATTCCACACGGTATTATTTATAGCTTTATCTACTTCGAATTCCACAATTAAAATCGATTTATTTCACATTAAATATATTTCTGGATTTCGAGAAAGATTTTCGTGTGGGATGGTCATGCCTGGAAATTAAGTGCCTTTGGTTAAATTTCAGCTCCATCATGGCTGACTGGGGGTTAAACAACTCCACCACCACCAACAACAATATGCACGTGGAGAGGGACGGTTATGGTTGATTCAATGAAGCCCAGTAAAGGACAGGTGCGTGTATGTTATCGAACGTGGAGGAGATAAGTTGCTCGCTCGGACATGGTGGGATTTGAACATAGAACGCAAAGGGACTAAGTTACAAGCTAAAAGGAATAATTTGTTCTTAAGGGTTTATCGATTCTGTCACTCACTGCTACATCACTCATACAGAAACATACAATCAATCACACACAAGTGCACAAACATACACATGCATGCACAAACACATACACACACACACACGCAGCAGAATAATCACTTCCCTTACACAAATACACACACATACACTCATGCCTATATAGATGCATAAACATATTCATAGATGCACACATGTACACATACATACATTCATTCATACACACACACACACATGTACACATACCTACATACATACATACATACATACATACACACATACATACATGCTTACATGCATGCATAAATACATACATGCACAGGCACACACATATACATATATAACTACATACACACAAACATACATATATTCATTCATACTTACATACAAACATACACACACATACATACACACATGAATACACACTCATAAATACAAACATACCCACACATGAGAACCGTCTTCACATTACCTCAACAGACGCACGTTCACACACACAAACACACTCACGTACACACACACATTCACACACACACACACACGCAAACACACACATATATATATATATTATAACCACACTCATACAGAAGGGTGATTCAGAATATAAAAGTACACTTCTACATACTGTTAGAAGTGCATTAGCGTTAAACATTGCACCGTTCCCAACAGCTGGCGGAACGGAAAACTGCATCGGAAGGAAGTGACGTCATAGCTAGCAACCAATCTCTTCTCTTCCATTAAAAACTCTACACTAATACTTGTAAACCGACTTGAGTTCACTTTATCATTATCATCAACACCACCACCACTGCAACCACCACCACCACCACCACCACCACAACAACAACAACAACTACAACCACTACCACCATAACAACCGCCATCAACACCACCATCAACACCACTATCACCAGCGCCACGACGACAATAACGCCAATATTCAATCAATCCGCAGCAGCAGGAGCAGCAGCGCCAGCTGCACTAGCAGCAACAGCACCACCAATCCTTCTCTCCGTCCTCCTCCTCCTCCTCCTCCCCACCACCACCACCACCGTCATTATCGCCATCACCATCATCATCATCATCATCACCATCATCATCATCATCATCTCCATCATCATCACCACCACCATCATCATCATCATCATCACCATCATCACCATCATCATCATC
>NC_068984.1:123787946-123790237 GCF_001194135.2 Octopus bimaculoides | reverse complement strand
CCACCACCACCACCACCGTCATTATCGCCATCACCATCATCATCATCATCATTATCATCATCATCACCACCACCATCATCATCATCATCATCACCATCATCATCATCATCATCAACATCATCATCACCACCACCATCATCATCATCATCATCATCATCACCATCATCATCATCATCATCCACATCAACATCATCATCATCATCATCATCATCATCATCATCATCATCATCATCATCATCATCAACATATCATCATCATCACCATCAACAACATTATTGTCATCATCGTCGTCTTTGTCGTCGTGGTCATCATCATCATCATCATTATCATCGTCGTCGTCGTCGTCGTCATCGCTGTCATCATCATCATCATCATCATCATCAGTTATCAATTTTCATCATCAACAGCGCAAGCTCTAAAAGCAGCAACATTCAATATCATAACAATTACCATGATAATTATCATAATAATTAGCATCTGTATCACCTTAATAATTATCATCACCATCACAGCCATCACCATTGTCATCATCATCAATATCATCATAATCGTCATCTTCGTTGTTGTTGTCGTTGTTGTCGTCATCATCATCATCATCATCATCATCATCATCATCACCAGCAGCAGCAACAGCAGCATTAGCTCCATCACTTCAGTCAATACCCTCATCACCATCGACATCACCATCAGCATCATCGTCATCGTATTCTCGTCGTCGTCGTCGTTGTTGTCATTATGACTATCGTGACCATCATCATCATCATCATCATCATCGTCATCATCATCATCATCGTCATCGTCATCATCATCATCATCATCATCATCATCATCATCATCAAAATCACCGTCATCATCGTCATTATCATCATCGTCGTCGTCGTCGTCGTCATTATGTCTATCATCACCTCATCATCATCATCATCATCATCATCATCATCATCAGTGTCTTCATCACCATTACCATCATTAGCATCATCATCATCATCACATCCATCATCAGCATCAACGCATTCATTATCAGCATCACATTTGTCATCATCATCATCGTCATCATCATCATCATCATCATCATCATCTTCATTACAATCGTCGTCGACATCCTCGTTGTCATTGTCAATCATCTTCTCCATCACCGCCACTACCACCCCCACCCCCACCATCATCACCACCGCCAAGTTATACTAGTATCCGGTTCTTCGTTAAAATGCTCTCGAATGTTGAAGGAAATTAAATCGAACGGCGTCTGTTAACCGTAACGTGAAGAGTTGTGACTTTATTGAGGAATTGAAATCAAATCGCTGGCTCATTATGTGCCTCGCGAATTATATTTTGAATTTAGCAAATCCTGAATATAATATATTGTTCTACACACACATACACACACACACACACACACAAGCACACACCCGCATACTCACCCACACGCATATACACATATATACACTTATACTAATGTTGCTTGAAACGAATAAAACACAAAGTACTCAAAGCACACACATACATACTCACACACACATATACATACTCACACACGCATATATACATACGAATAAAACACAAAGTGCTCAATACAGGGTATAGAGTGTATAGTATAATTTACTCTATTGGTGACTTTTACCGTTACTTTAAGTTTCACGAGTGTTCGATCAATCAGATGACTGTATTGGTCTACAATCTACCAATATGAGCGTCAGATTGTTCATATATTTATGAAAATTAAAGTAATGGCAGATGGGATCAAGTATAATATACACATAAGCTAATTTGAACTAATGCTGCTTCCATCGCTAATAACGAATTTTCATGCACCCTGCCGTCAAAATGTATCATCGGTTGGCTGCCGATTTTCACTTAACATGCAAATTCCAATAGTATTTAAAATTGGTCACTCCAAGTATAGAGTTTGTACACAGTGTACAAACTCTATACTTGGAGTGACCAATCTTAAATATTATTGGAATTTACTCACAAGTTATTCGAATCTTATATGTATACCATTCTGCCTAAATAATGGATCTACAAATGCAATATCCCGGCATATCTCACATCTATTTTCATTCCTACACTTCACTCTCTATTTCGTATCTTATCTAAATTAACTATTGCTTAACCATTCTCTCACACCGTTTCTGATGAAGGGATATAATAAATATCCTGGAAACAGCTGTAAGACCTTCTATTTATAAATGTTCTAAAATCTTCACAGCCTTGGTTTTTTATCTCATTCTGAATTTAAAAAATATGTGTGTGTGTGTGTGTGTGTGTGTGTGTGTGTGTGTGTGTGTGTGTGT
>NC_068984.1:123786054-123787645 GCF_001194135.2 Octopus bimaculoides | reverse complement strand
ATATATATATATATATATATATACATGTGTGTGTGTGAGTGTGTGTATCTGTCTGTGTCTGTGTGTGTACATATATGAGTGTGCCTACTTATATATGCAGATCCATTTAGATTTGTGCAAAGCACTTTACACAAGATATATTTCTAGTAGTTATGTTAGAGTTTAGCGTTGGATTGCAATTTAGACTTAGAATAATGAATGTATTTGTGTAGAAACCGAATAAACTTAGATTTATTCACGATTTAAAAGGAGTAGATTCCTTTAATGTTTTACTCGCTTTCGCTATTGAACTCCAGTGATACTGGGATATCACTTTAAACAAATCAACACTAGTACTTGTTTTTAAACACCTAGTCTTTCTCTCTCGCCATGTATGGAAGTGTGTGTGTATAAGATAGATAGATAGATAGATAGATAGATAGATAGATAGATAGATAGATAGATAGATAGATAGATAGATAGATTGGACAGATTTTTCGAGTTTCCATCTATGAGATCCACTCACAAGGATTTGGTCGGCCCAAGGCTATAGTAGAAAACATTTGCCCAAGCTGCTACGCACTGGGGTTGAACCCAGAATCATGTGGTAGGAAGCAAGCTTCTTACCATACAGCCACTATATATATGTATATATATTTATATATATATATACATATATATATATATATACAAACACACACACACACACACACACACACTCACAAATGCATGCATACATACATAAATACATCACAAGTATATATGTGTCCCAAAAGAAATTACAGCTGCGTAGATATTCACATATATGTCCGTAACGCCATACATACATATCTACATATATACACACATACATACATGCATACGTACATACATACATACACATACATGCATACACATACATACATAATACTTACATACATACATACATACATACAGTCATACATACATACATACATACATACATACATACATACATACATACATACATACGGCCATCCATACATACGTTCATTTGGGACAGAGCAGATGGTATATATTTTCGGCTGATCACGTCTGGAAATTGCAGTAGTTATATTCGTTTGGTTGTGTCTGGCTCTGATGCAATATGTTAACTAAATTTGGCACTAAATGTTCAGAAGAATTGCCAAATTCTTATTGCTTTAATAGCTTTCGGCCAAATTCTGTGGCAGCTTGGGATAGTCTCCGTGCCTCTGGGTCATATTTGTTTTGTGTTAGGGCTTTTTACTTTTTGTTTTGTTTTTGTTTTGTTTTTTGTTTGTGGTGGGTTTTATTTTTGATTTTCATTTTGTTTTTGTATGGTCTTTATTGTCTTATTGGTTGTTGGTGCCAAATTCTTAGATGTCTCCATCGGATTTTCACTTCTCTCTTCTACTTTTCTTTCTGTTCGTCTTTCTTTGCTTTTCTTTCTACTTTCATTCAACTCTCTTCCTCACTCACATATACAATCATCCATCCATTCAGCTATACATGCACACATATAGATAGATAGATAGATAGATAGATACATTTCTTTTATTAGCCACACAGGGCTCAACGAAGATGGGACAAATACAATGTAGAGCTTTTCTTTTTGGGAGGGGGAAGGAAGGAA
>NC_068984.1:123782479-123786044 GCF_001194135.2 Octopus bimaculoides | reverse complement strand
ATGTATGTATGTTATCAATCAGTTTCATTTCTGTATTTCTTGTCCATAGAGAAAGAGCCGGACTTTAACATAGATTCAAGGCTCCTTCATTGGAACTTTTATCAACATCATCAAGGTATTTGTGCATATGTGTGTGTGTGTGCAGTATTTGGTGTTAGTGTATGCGCAGATTTGTATGTTTGTTTTATAGATGCGTTTTTATGCATATATTCTCATGTCTAGATGCATGCATATGTATTTATGTGCTAAATTTTTGAAAAGTTTTTATGTATGTATGTATGTATGTATGTATGTATGCATGTATGTATGCATGTATGTATACGCATACATGCAAAATCGATCCAAGTTGATAATCCAGTTCGTCAGTATTCGGAGTTTCTGTGCTACTCTGTGCGATTCTGTGCAATTCTTCAGGCTACGCAAACTTTAAATGGGCAAAATTAGCTTGAGTACCACGAAAAATGACACAAGAAAAACGGAATTATTCAAGTTTCACTGCCTAGATTTGATCGTGGGATAAGATGTACGACAACGTACATCTAACTAACTGAAGAGGTAATTTTGTAGATACGGTCAGTTTGAGTGTCAATTGTACTATTAGAGAGTCAGTGGTGGTCAAGTGACTAGTGTGGTACTGTATGAACAAGAACCACTACTGTATGAAATTATAGGTTTCTTTAGCCAGAGTTCTTTGCTGGACAGTGGAAGAAGTGTTTGATTTCAAGTCTGTCCTTGGAATTTCTACAGGAAGAATTTGTTAAAAATTTCTGCGAGCAGATAACATTTCAGATTGTTAACTCAATATTCTGAAGCTTCGGATTATAATGATATTCTTTTCTGCAAGACATAAGCTGCATCTCTTTAATTTCCTTGCACATAAATGCTGCCGTTTCAGCATGTTCTAGATTATAAAGTTATTTTAATTCAACACATCTTCAGCTAATATTTTGAATGTGATAGAAAGGCTGGTAATATTATCACGGGTCCTAAAGGAAAAGTTGAGACATGTATGTCTGGTATTAAATATTTTCCATTACTTCTATGTAGTTTCACTCTGTACAGTCTGCAGATATCGTTAAGCGCACAGGGTGAGGTGTTGATGCAATTGGATTTTGGTAGATGTGTTATATGTTTTCTAATTGTAACCCTGATTGTGGTTGGAGATTTGAGATATGATATTATGTAGATAACTATAGCTAAGTTAAACATCATCCTTATTGAAGAATTAATGAAATTTGTCTGCTATGTGAAAATACCTGTGAATGACAGGAAAATTACCAGCTAGAGTTAGATTCAACGCCCATGGAAGACGAAGGAACAAGGCTGTTCTTTTGATATGTGTGTATGTGTGTGCGCGCGCACGCAAACGCGTCGTGTGTATATATATATATCGGTTTGAAGTACTTCTTCCACTGTCTAACCAAGATTTCTGGTTAACGAAACCGATAATCTCATACATACATACATACATACATACATACATACATACACATATAATATGTATTCCTATACGATATATTTGTATCACGTCTCTTCTATACAACTGTATCACACCCTGCTTCACACACCTGTATTACATAGTCGACCATAGTCCTTTATCATTCACATGAATTATACACCTGCGTTAATGCACACACACACACACATATATATACATATGTGTGTGTGTATTTATGTATATGTCTGTGTCTGTGTTTGTCCCCACAACTTCGCTTGACAACCGTAAACGTGTGTTTACGTCTCCGTAACATAGCGAATCGGCAAAAGAGGCAGATGGAATAAGTACTAGGCTTACAAAGAATAAGTCTTGGGGTCGATTTGCTCGACTAAAGGCGGTGCTCCAGCATGGCCGCAGAACTAAAAGAGTAAAAGAATAAATGAATATATATATACATACATACATATATATATATATATGGCACAGGGATTTTATACATATATATATATATAGAGAGAGAGAGAGAGAGAGAGACGGAGAGAGAGAGAGGCAGAGAGAGAGAGAGAGACGGAGACAGAGAGAGAGAGACAGACAGACAGACAGACAGACAGACAGACAGACAGAGATCGACAGAAAGCCAGTGTGTACATAGCAAAGCTATAGTAGAAGGCCCTTGTCCAAGGTGCAGCGCAGTGTAACCGAACCCGAAACTCCGTGGTTTCAAAGCGAGTTTCTTAACCACGCAACAATGTCTGCGCTTATAACGGTGTAACGGTGGTATTGATATTTCTTCTTTCTTGTAGCACACCGCAGCAAACACACACACATACACACACACACACACACACACACGTACAAATACACACATAGACACACATACACACGCACGCACACATATATACACACACACGCACACATACAAACATACACACACGCATACACGCGCGCGTGCACACACATACACATACACGCACGCACACGCACGCACGCGCACGCACGCGCAAACACACATACATACACACATACATACACACACGCACACTCAAACACACACGCACGCACACATTCACATATATATATATACATATATGCCGACTTGAACTATCACAAATATCACCATTCACATATTGACCACTCACATACACACACATGCACACATACACGCACACACACACACACACATATATAGTTGCATGTATGTACAAGTGAGCATGTGTGTGTATCTTCTTCCTTATATATATATGTGTGTGCGTGAGTGTGTGTGTGTGTACACAGGTGTTATAAATTGCGTAGGCATAACACTAAATAGCATTAACACAACATATACATACATATACATGAGTATATATACATATATATATATACTCATAGAAACATATATGTATGCATGTACATAGACATTGATGAATAGATTACATCACATGCATAATCATTGTTATATATACTTTCACAGATACCTTTGTAAAGGTATATACATGTTACCTATTAATATAGCATTGCGTATAATTACACGCACATACATATATCTATACACATATACACACACATTTCATGTAAGTATGTATGTGTGTGTGTGTGTGTGTGTGCATGCGTGTGTGTGGGTGTGTGTGTGTGCTTCAGGTGGTGAACGTGTATGCGCTTATGTCTAAATATATACATATAGGTGGATATAAGTGAGGTGCTCAAATGCAGTAGCACCATGACCAACGAAGAGCAAACGTGATGTATGCGACAACATTTCTACAGCAATGCTGTTCTTTTCACCAGAGGAGAAATACAGATGCGTAGTAGCAATGTACACACACCTAGAAACATATACAAGCATGCCTGAATATAGATAGATTGATTGATAGATAGATAGATAGATAGATAGATAGATACACATATTCACACACGCACATATCACACATACAAACATTTACACGTATGCATGTATATGTATGTATATATGTTTGTGTGTGTATGTATGTATTTACATACATATATGCATATGCAATATATATTTATATTTACATATACATATATGTATATTTATGTTTATAGACATATGTGTTTCCATGTGTGTATCTCTCTTTCTCTTTCTCGCTTTATGTATGTATATATATATATATATATATATATATATAT
>NC_068984.1:123778969-123782416 GCF_001194135.2 Octopus bimaculoides | reverse complement strand
TATATATACACACATATAGATAGATAGATAGATAGATAGATAGATAGATAGATAGATAGATAGATAGATAGATAGGTTACTGTTGGGTCTTTGAGATGACGAATAAGGTGATGATGATGATGATGATGATAATGATGATGATGATGATGATGATGATGATGATGATGACGATGATGATGATGATGATGACGATGATGATGATGTTAAGGAGTAGAGTACAGCAGAATACATTGGTTGTTGTTTTTGCTAGTGGTAATAATGGTGGTTACAGTGATCGTGACGACGAGGTCGACGATGAGGACGAACATGAAGTTGATGATGAAAAGATGGACATCGTAATGGCGGTGGTTGTGGTGTGGATGATGATGATGTTGATGATGATGATGATGATGATGATGATGTTGATGATGATGATGATGATGATGATGATGATGATGATGATGATGATGATGATACCACCACCGACGACGACGTCGACAATGATAATGATATATTCAAATATTAATGTTTAACTGATAATAAAATTAATAATAACAATGTTGTTTAGTTCCAAGTTACCCCCGTATGCCAAAAACCTCCACTCGGGAATACCCCCGACTCTGTTTTTGTTTTTTTTTTTGTCAGCATATTTAAGGATTTATTAAGTCTTTGCTTTTCTGAAGTGAGTTTACTGTGTGATTCGAGAAATATTTGTCTATTATTTCTCAGAGATCATGCCAACGATCAAAAGCTTCTTTTGATTGGTCAGCTTATACTACAGGGTGTCCACAAGGTCTGGGTACATGGAGTAAATAAAATCATAATATAAACAATTAAATATAAGGAGTAATAATTTTTTAAAGTATGTGTTAATCCTCATGTACCCAGTCTTTGTGGACACCTTGTATAATAGGTTGTGATGTTTGTGATTTTATTGTGGGTTGTGGAGCGTCAATATTTTGAATGTGGTGGCAGTTATTCCGTGTCATCTACCTTTTCACTGGCATTTCGTCGGCTACGACGACAAGGGTTGTAGTTGATCCGGTCAATGGAACATCCTGCTCATGAAATTAACGTGTAAATGGCTGAGTACTCCACAGACACGCGTGGAGTGCTCAGAGAGATTCATTGTGGCACAAAATGTGACAAGGCTGGTTCTTAGAAATACAGGTACTGCTTGTTTTTACCTGCTGAGTGGACTGGAGCAACGTGAAATAAACTACCATGTCTATGTACACAACGCGCTGCCGGGAATCGAACTTGTGATTTTACAATCGTGAGCCGCATACGCTAACCACTAAGCCACCCGCTTTCACGTTGTTGTTTGGATGTGTAATTTGGTGGAACGGTTAAAGAGGTCAATGATGGTATGCATTTGTTTAATATAGTGTGCATTGTAAGATGGTGTGGAGGCGCAATGGCTCAGTGGTTAGGGCAGCGGACTCGCGGTCATAGGATCGCAGTTTCGATTCCCAGACCGGGCGTTGTGAGTGTTTATTGAGCGAAAACACCTAAAGCTCCACGAGACTCCGGCAGGGGATGGTGGCGAACCCTGCTCTACTCTTTCACCACAACTTTCTCTCACTCTTCCTGTTTCTGTTGTGCCTGTAATTCAAAGGGTCAGCCTTGTCACACTGTGTCAGGTTGAATATCCCCGAGAACTACGTTAAGGGTACACGTGTCTGTGGAGTGCTCAGCCACTTGCACGTTAATTTCACGAGCAGGCTGTTCCGTTGATCGGATCAACTGGAACCCTCGACGTCGTAAGCGACGGAGTGTCAACAACAACGTAAGATGGTGAGCTGTCAGAATCGTTAGCATGTCGGAAAAATTCGTCCGTCTTTACGTTCTGAGTTCAAATTCTGCCGTGGTCGACATTGCTTTCCACCATTTCGGAGTCAAAAAATAAATACCAGTTGAATACTGAGGTCGATGTAATTGACTTACCCACTTCGCTGCAATTGCTGGCCTTGTGCCAAAATTTGAAACCAATGTGGCATTATATACGTATATCAAAGCTTGTAAGGTTGGTATTCCCGGATTCTGTGGTGTATATATTACCTGTAAGTGAACCTCTACGTGGTCACCCGACCCGCCAGAAATAGCTCTCGAATCACATTCAGAGACAATACAGTCTTGAGAAAAGGAAACACACGTTGGAGGATATAGTCCAATATTTACAAAAAAAGACGGATTGATCACGGCCAGAAGACCTTTCATCATAGTTTTATTCGATCGTGGCTCTTTTAAGATTTACCAGCGACAGTAGCAGCAGCAAAAAAGAACAAAAACAACAACGGAAACGACATTACCATCAACAACAACAATCAGCAGCAACAATAATAATTACCTTACTAACACTAGACATACTACTCTCTTGATAATAGCAACTCAACGTTTGATATTAATTGCCGTTACCATGGTGATGGTGACATATTTGAAATCAAAATTGGACACTTTTAGCATTGCTATAATGACACAAGACAACAGGAGAAATACGGCTGAGTATTATATTCTAGCAATGCATTCTGAAATTCCTCGCATCTGTCTATTCCGTGGTACTACTACAACTAACATACGGCAGTGATCTACTCTGCCGTGCAATACCCGTTTACAGCCGAGTGGACACGACCTGGCGATTTCTGAACTAAATGTTTTGACCGTGGTGGATATATAGTGCAGCGTTGGGGACAAACTGTAGGTGCGCATAGAGGTGTGGAAATTTTGATTGTTTTTATAAACGTAATGTTATGCAGGACATAGTTGTATAGTAGTATCGACTTAATCTTGTGACGTATTTGCAATTATTAGCATTATATAATAGAAAATATTATTCTTATAATTACAAAGCGGTGAGTTGGCAGAGCCGTTAGCGTGCCGGGCAAAATGCTTGAAGGCGTTCCGCCTGTTTTTGCGTTCTGAGTTCAAATGTGACTGGGGTCGACTTTGCCTCTCAACCATCCTTTCGGGGTCGAGAAATTTAATACCAGTTACGCACTGGAATTGATGTAATTAACTGGTCCCCTCCCCTAAAATTTCAGGCCTTGTGCCTATAGTAGAAAAGATTATTATTATCATGATTACAAAAGCGACGAGCTGGCAGAATTGCTACCACAGCGAAAAGAATTCTTAGCGGCATTTCTTCTGACTGTACGTTCGGAATTGAAATCCTACCGAAGTAGACTTTGCCTTTCATCCTTTCGGCGTTGATAAAGTAAGTACCAGTTAAGTACTGGGATCTATTGTAATCGACTTCCCCATCCCTTCAAAATTGCTGGCCTCGTGCCAAAAATTGAAAAGGACTATTCTCGTGATTGCAAAACGGCGAGCTGGCAGAAACGTTAGCACGCTGGGAGAAATGCTTAGCGGTATTTCGTCTGCCGCTACGTTCTGAGTTCAAATTCCGCCGAGGTCGACTTTGCCTTTTATCCTTTCGGGGTCGATTAAATAAGTACCAGTTACGTACTG
>NC_068984.1:123777517-123778691 GCF_001194135.2 Octopus bimaculoides | reverse complement strand
GGAGTCGATATAATAAACTTAATTCCTTTGTCTGTCCTTGTTTGTCCCCTCTATGTATAGCCGCTTGTGGGCAATAAAGAAATAAGAATCGTTAGTGCGTCGGACAAAATGCTTAAGGATACTTTTTTTTCGCTTTTCGACGTTGTGAGTTCAAATTCTCTCGAGGTCAACTTTGCTTATTTGATCCTTTCGGGGTTGATAAAATAGAATACCAATCAAGTACTGGGGAGGTCAATGCAATCGATTGTGCCTCTCCCCTTAGACTGCTGGCCTTATGGAAACATTTGAAGCAATTATTCTTATTAAATGCATCGTTAGAGCAGTGGGTTGACAGAATCGCTAAAGCTTCAGACAAAATGCTTTCCCGGTCTTTACGTTCTGCATTCAAATCTCTTTAGCTATTCATCCTTTCAAGTCTGATTAAATAATGCCCTAGACAAACACTAAGGACAACCGATACAAGCCTTCGCCCAAATTTTAGACAATGTTTCAATGCTAGAAACAGTTACTATATTGCATTGCGTTTTGGAAGAGGTGATACTTGCGGTATTTGTTCAAATTCATTGTGATCTGCGGAGATATCTTTAACTTTCCTTTGCTCCTTCTCCGCCTCTTCCTTTTCCCCTCCTCTCCTTCCTCCTCCTCCCTCTTCTTCTTCTTCTTCTTCTTTGACAAATCATTTGAATCGTTTCTGACATATAAGCTCTGGGAATCACTCCCCATACAAACTCTATATCTAGATCAACTATAGATAGGACTTACATAACCGTATGAGTGTATATGCGCATATATATATATATATATATATATTCTTTTACTGGTTTCAGTTATTTGACTGCTGCCATGCATGGAGCTTTAGGTGTTTTTGCTCAATAAACACTCACAATGCCCGGTCTGGAAATCGAAACCGCGATCCTATGACCGCGAGTCCGCTTCCCTAACCACTGGGCCATTGCGCCTCCACATAAAACAATATAGATACATATATATCTGCATATATATAAATATATGTACATATATTCATATATATCTATATATATATATATGTGTGTGTGTGTTTATATATATGGGAGAATATACAAATAATAACAACAGACGAGGACAGGTGGTGTAAATAACAAAAGGATATATTAGTATGACGCTCGGGAATACGGAAAGTCTTTGACGTTTCGAG
>NC_068984.1:123774995-123775967 GCF_001194135.2 Octopus bimaculoides | reverse complement strand
TATATATATATATATATATATTTGCATACACTCATATCTATATATATAAACATGCATATGTGTGTGTGCGCGCGTGCGCGCGTTCGTGTACCTGTACGCGCACGTGCGTGTGTGTGTGAGGGTAAGTATGTGTAGCGAACAGGTTTCCGTTCAATCATTTTATATGGAAGACACGACTATTATGAGTTTGATAATTTTTATTATTAATAACGATTATTTTTTTTATATTTCTTTACTTATTCTTGATATATGGTTTCGGAATAATAATATATTGAAATCATCAACGTTTTTAGACCTCGTTTCCAAGTTCTGAATGAAATGTGGAAAATAATTGCTCTATTGTTGTATGAAGATTATCTTTCCTTTCTCGGCTTTATTTGATAAAACTGTAATCAAAGGTTATTTTCATAATTTATTGCGTGTGTGCAGTATCAATATGCTAATTGTTGATTCGAGATTTTGCTAGTAATAAAGCTTTCTGTCTAATTTAATTCGAAGCTATTTCAGAAATTCAGAGCTAGTTGTAGCCAGATCAAAGATTCAGAGGTTATTTTAGCAACATAAGACAAACCAAGGACAATTGTATCCAGATTAGATGATCAGTAACAGTTGTAGGTCAGAGACATTTGTGGTCAAATGGTATGACGAGAGATATTTGTAACCAGATCATGTGATCAGAGATTCTTGCAGTCGAATCAGGAGATCAGAGGTTGTTGCAACCAGATTAGAGAATCAAAAGACTCTTTTACTTGTTTCATTTCCGTCATTTGACTGCAGCCATGCTGGAGCACCGCCTTTAGTCGAGCAAATCGACCCCAGGACTTATTCTTTGGAAGCCTAGTACTTATTCTATCGGCCGCTTTTGCTGAACCGCTAAGTTACGGGGACGTAAACACACCAGCATCGGTTGTCAAGCGATGTTGGGGGGGGGGGACACAGACACACAAACATATACACACACACATATAAATA
>NC_068984.1:123774083-123774961 GCF_001194135.2 Octopus bimaculoides | reverse complement strand
ATATATATATATATATATATACATATATACGACGGACTTCTTTCAGTTTCCGTCTACCAAATCCACTCACAAGGCTTTGGTCAGCCAGAGGCTATAGTAGAAGACACTTGCCCAAGGTACCACGCAGTGAGACTGAACCCGGAACCATGTGGCTGGTAAGCAAGCTACTTACCACACAGCCACCAATTCAGGGGATAAGTATCTGTTATAGTTAATTAAGAGAGTCAGAGACATTCAAAATCAAGGTAGAGGAATAGGTTCAATTGTGGCCAGGTCAGCGGCTGAAAGATTGTTGAAGCCTGGTCAGCAAATCAGATGGTGTAACATAATCAAAGGATCAGATGATTTTATAGCAAGATCAGAGACCCAGATTCAGTTGTAGCCAGATAGGAGAATCAGACAGAGTTGCAGACAGTTAGGTGAATCAGAGGTTGTTGCAGCCTTTACAGATTACCAGACATTTGTAGACAGACAACAGGATCAGAGATATTTGTAGTCAAATAAAAGGATCTGGGGCAATCGTAGCTAGATCAGATTATTACTGACAGTTTAACCAAATTAGATGATCAAAATGATCAAAGACAGTTGTAGCAAAATAAGAGTAATAGAGTGGGTTGTATCCAAATCAAAGCATCACAAATTGTTTTGCCAGTTGAGAAGTTCAAAAGCTTTTGTAAACAGATCCGAGGATCAGAAACAGTTTTATCCAGATCTGAAAATCAGAGACTGTTTTATACAGTTTAGGAGATCAACGTGTCATATGAGATCAGGGGATCAAATATAGCTGTAACTCAATCAATGGGATTAAAAACAAATGTAGCTCGTCAGAGATTCACAGTTACAGCCAAATCGGAAGACCATATGTTGTATTAACCAGA
>NC_068984.1:123772735-123773983 GCF_001194135.2 Octopus bimaculoides | reverse complement strand
ACTTTTAAATTTTGGCACAAGGCCGGCAGTTTCGGAGAAGCGGATATGTCGATTTCATTGACCCCGGTGCTCAACTGGTAATTATCTTATCGACTCCTAAAGGATGAAGAGCAAACTCGACCTCGGTGGAATTTGAACTCAGAACATGAAGACAGACGGGAAACTGCTAATCATTTCGCCCGGTGCGCTAATGTTTCTGTCAGCTTACCGCCTTACAATGCCCCGTCATTGAGATGTATTCGTAATGTCTGAGTTGGTTGCTTTCTTTTTTTGAAAACCCTAGCTTACCCAGATTGTCACTTAGGCATTTACTCACAAAACCAAGTGCACCAATAATTATTGGTTTAAAAATGAATTCATAACCAGAATATACAAGCTGGAGCTTTCGGAACACTTGTCCATAGTTATCTTCTTTCTCTGCTTTTCAGAAAGATATCAACATTAGCAAAGCAGCTGACCTTTATGATGTTACATACATTTTCTTGTCCATCCCAAGCAACAATATCCGGCCCGTTATGTTTACACTTGATAGATATTTTGATGGGAATAGTTCAAATATCCCTGTATGTATGTAAAGGCGCGTGAACATAATTATATAGGACAGCCAAGTATGACACTGAGACGGAGAACCACACTACATAAGGAGCAGATCCGATTCCCGCAATACCGACAGGTTCATTTGAGTAAACGCATAGAGAGATGTGCAGGTAATATCCAACCAAACTTCATAGTTTTCCCCATTTGCCAGTGCCAAGAATCAATTTCTGTACAAGAACGTTTAGATAAAGAAAATTTGTTCATAGAAAAATACAGAACACGTTTAAATATGAATGTATAAGCTTGGTTTCAGTATATATTTTAATTCATGATCAAATATCCATCACTGTACATAATACATCTCACTACTTTAGCTTTTGAGTTTTTGTATATATATTTATTTATCCCCTCCTCGTAAGTTGGGCAATTACCTCCCCTGTCTCCAACAATAACGATCACCAATTACCTCCCTTTAGATTTTTCTAGTGGTTGAATCATTCATTCACAAACTTCTCCACACACAACATGGGCTAGAATCTTCTTAAGAAAATACGAACTTACAATAATTTCGATGTCATGATTAGCGAAGGCGGAACCGGTCGCCAAACACAATACTCTTTCACTTATAAAATATATCAGAACTATGTAAACTGTACATTTTCCTTCTTCCATAATATGTATATATATATATATATATATATATATATATAT
>NC_068984.1:123770265-123772286 GCF_001194135.2 Octopus bimaculoides | reverse complement strand
ATATATATATATATATATATATATGTACTTAAATACATATATACATTATATATATATGCACATAAATACAAACACACACACACACACACACATATATATGATCATATTGTATTGTAATGCATTGTTATATTTTTATATTCTATCTCGAACTACGAAATGGCTGCTGGAAAAAAAACATGTACCTCTTATTCTTCTTTATAATATTCTGGCCCAAACAGCAAAATATGTATCAAACCAATTTCTAAACACAATAACACAATAGTGATATTTATATATATTTAAATATAGCATATAAATACAGTACTATAAACTTTAAGAATGAAATATTAGAAGAAATTTCCCTGGCAACCATAGAAAAGTACGTAGAAATACTACAAATAAGAATATAAAATCGCTGATTATAACCATATTTTGCAGTATTGTGGCTATGAATTTGAATTGGTGACGAGAATAGGTTAGAGTTAATAAAAACAAAAATGTGAAATGGTTAACTGAAGCTTAGATAAGAAGACTAAATTGTTTAGCTGAATTATTTATTATATATAGTCAATAATGTTACTGCATTATTCTCATTTAGGACGTGGTGATACTAGCGGAACGCTACTCCAGCTATCTTGTTGTGGTATAACGCCTTTTGTTCCTCATCGTATATGAATATGATAGTGCGTGTGTGTATGTGTATGTGTTTTTGTGTGTCTGTGTGTGCGTGTGCTTGTGTGTGAATGAGTCTGAATGTGTGTGTGTTTGTGTGGGTGAATATGTGTGCTCCGGCTGGTGCGCTGTGTAACTAGTTCTGTATATATAGATATATATATAGATAGATGTGTATGTCTCCATGAGTGTCGCTACATATGTATGTGGTGCGTGTGTATGTGTGTGTGTGTACCTCTATATGTAAGCGTGTACATACAGATTGGGATATATATATATTTTTGCATATGTATATACATGTATACATATATGCATATATATATATAAACATATATATACATGTATATACATATGCAAAAATATATATATATTTGCATATGTATATACATGTATACATATATGTATATATATATATATATATATATATACATAAGCACAAACACAGGCATATATATATATATATATATATATATATATATATATATATATATATATATATATATATATGCATATATATGAATGTATATAAATGCATATTGTATATAAATTTATATATGTATGTGTGAATAAGTTCATGCACATAAATTCATACATAGATACATACACACACATACCACCTCTTATGTGTACATGTGTGTATGTATGTGTGTGTGTCTCTAAGCACTAACACACACACACACACACACACACACACACACACATACGTATACGCACTCATACATACACACATACACACACATATGTTATATATTTATTGATTTATATTCATTTTATTGCTTCTTTCTTTCCTTTTCCTGCTGCATTTAGCAATTATCAACAGATTTCCCAATTGAGAATAAAAAAAAACACCATAACAAAATAAATGACAAAAATAATTTACCATAAAAAAGCAAAGCGAAACATTAAAAATAACATAAAACTTACGTAAAACTAACGTAAATCAAACAAACAAAAACAATGAATAAAAAGAATAATAGAAATAAAATAGAAATAAAAAAACAATGTGGATGTAATACTGTCATATGATATTATGTATTGTTTTATCTATCGGCTCCGACTCGGGCAGTTTTACTGCACAAGCGAATATTTATGCTTCGTTATTATAGAGGAATGAACGGAAAATATGGTGTGTGTCGCAAAGCGCATTGCTAGTTTGATTTTGTCTATTTATTTATTTATTTATTTATTTATTCATTCATTTATTTATTTATTTTGACGGTCATAGTTCCACCGAATATATAAATGTAGATAGATAGATAGATAGATAGATAGATAGATAGATAGATAGATAGATAGATAGATAGATATGCACATGCATATAGATGTATATCATGTACACAATATATATATATACACACACGCACACACAC
>NC_068984.1:123764807-123769357 GCF_001194135.2 Octopus bimaculoides | reverse complement strand
TATATATATATATATATGCATACATACCATAAATCCTCGAATATAATCCGCATATTTTTTACCAAATTTAAAGGTCAAAATCTCTAGTGCGTACTATATACAAGGTTGAAAATGAAAAATATTTTCTAAGTAATGTCCGAGTCTTTTGTCCGGCAATGTTTATTCAGACGCATTTTGTGATGTTGGGCCTGTAACTGATAGTGATAAATATGTAAAGGCAATTTATTTAATATTTATTTTCCACTGACGTTATTACTGATATTTCTATATTTTCTGCAAAGTGCACAAAAAAGCTACACGTTTGCATTATGTTACACATACAATAATAATAAAGGACGGTACCGTATATACGTTTACAAACCAAGGACTCAAGTTAGAGAAGGCGTGCGTATTATACACAAGGTTTAGGTTTATCAGAGGTACAGACCCGTAAAACTCCCCTGCGTATTATACTCAAGGGCGGACTATATTCGAGGATTTACGGTACAAGTATATACAGACACAGGCGCAAAATTTCGTAGCCAGCCGAATCTTCGGAGTAACAGTTTATACTATTCTTGTTAAACAGTGATAAATTCGTACTTTACCATAAGCGTTAAGTAATTCTTCAGTTTAAAGAAAAGTTGGTTTTATTATATCATAAAACGAAGCGGCGAGCTGGCAGAATCGTTAGCACGCCGGGTAAAATGCTTAAAGGCAATTGGTCCGTCCTTACGTTCCGATTTCAAATCCTGCCGAAGTCGTCTTTGCCTTTCATCCTTTCGGAGTCGATGAAATAAGTACCAGTTACGCACTGGTGTCGATGTAATCGACTAGCCTCCACCCCCAAAATTTCCGGCCTTGTGCTTATGATAGAAAGGATTATAACAAAAAGCAAACATTAATACATACATATGTTTATGAGTATATGTATGTATACATATGTATATAGACTTATATGCGTGTGGGTGTGCAACTATATGGACTAGTCTATTCTATGTGGTAATAAACCGCTGGTCACAATATGCTTCTTTACATTGTTTGGTCTTTGAATTATGCCACCCCTCTAGCATGGCGGGTAGGCCTACATCCACCCGCTGAACAGCCTGCCAGTCTGTCATAAGGTTACCTACTTGCAACTAAGTGGACTGGAGCAACTTGAAATAAAGTGTTTTCTCCAAGCACACAACGCCGGTCTGAGAAACGAAACCATGACCTTGAGATTGTAAGTGCAACATAGGAACCACTAAGCCACGCGACTACACACACACACACACACAAACAAACATACACGCACACACGCCATACATTGATATCTATTGTGTGTGCCTGAGTGTGTGTCTCTGTGCGTGTAAATCAATGTGGAATGGATGACTATAAAAGCAGACCTGGTTTCTTATGACTGTGATCCGAATACCATATGCTGTTATATTTGTGATGCCCAGTGATTCGAGCCTGGACTCACAAATTAACAGTTTGGTTTTAGTCAACAACCGCCTAACACGAAACAGAATGACGTCATAAGACGTGTCTACATCAACGCTTTCAGCTGCCCAGACAGGCTGGCGTCATATGACGTGTCTACGTCATCGCCTTTCAGACCAAGTTCATCCTCCCAAGCAGACCAGACTGGCGTTAACGGATGTTCTTGCGTCATCGCCGTACGCACCAATAAGATAGCGTGTCTATTTCGTCAAGCGACTTATCAACATCATCACCATTCAAATGCATAGAGGGCTTATTAACGGGCACACGGCTTATTAACAAGTACCTCTAATCACACCAGTGGACAGCTGTTGTAAAAGCAGTTACCAACTGGAACTGTTGGTTGTGGTTGACGAACGTGGAGCCCGCACAGAGCAGCAAAGGATCAGTTCATTACACCCAGGAGACGTATTTCTGAGTCGATGCAGTGAAAGTGAAAGTAGCTATGTTGAGTTATGAAATTGTGGCAGTGGTAGTCATAGCAGACGGGACAGCGATGGACAGAAGACCGGATTTCATAGCATTAGGGGTGTCTATATGGTAAGAAGCTTGCTTCCCAACCAACAGGCCTTGGGTTTGATCTCGTTGCGTGCCACTTTGAGTGTCTTCCACTATATCCCAAGGCCAACAAAAGTTTTGTGAGTGGGTTTGGTAGATGGAAACTGAAAGAAGCCGTCGTATATACATACATGCATACACGCATATGTGTATATATATATATATATACACTGAGTGCTTTATTGATACCTGCCAGGATTTTTAATCTCACTTTTTCTTCCAATTATATATATATATATGTGTGTATAGATGTGTGTGAGTGCGTGTGTGTGTATGTGTGCGTGTGTGTGTGTGTGTGTGTGTGTGTGTGTGTGATGCATTTATGCATTGTCGAGGACGTGTGACCTAGTGGTTATGATATTGCACTCACGATTGCGAGTTCGTGGTTTCAATTCCTGGACCAGATGGTGCGTGGTGTTTGTTCTTGGGCAAATCACTTCATTTCACTTTTCACCGTGCACCAGTCAAGTTTTGGAATCGATAATATCAACTAAGCTTCTCGTCTAAAACTTGCTGACCTTGACCCTAAATTAGAAACAACTACAAGGGTGGTGGCTTGGCAGAATCGTTAGAGCATCTGAACAAATGTCTCGCAGAATCTTTTATAGTTCTTTACTCTCTAAGTTCAAATCCTGCATCGGTCAACTTACCTTTTATTTCTCTTCGACCGATAAAATGAATTGCCAGTTAGGTACTGGGACCTATCGTGTCATCAAACGCCCTCTTCTCAAAGTTACTACCCTCAGGTCACCTTACATTATTTCTTCCGGCTCTACGTTTCTGCATTCAAATCCCACATAGGTCGAACTTAATTTTCAATCACCGGTTGTCGATGAAATAAAATACCAGTCAAGAACCTACTGCAATACTATCGATTAACCTTCAACTCTTTCCACAAAATCTCAGGACTTGTACCTGTACTAGAAACAATTACTTATGTGTATTATTTTCTTGATGCCGAAATCGAACCGTCATGCCGCATGTACTATTTATGGCGGTTGTTATAGCTATATAACAGCTATATTGATTTATTGACCAGTAAAAAATGTAAATAAAACAATTACTAAATGTTATCACGCAATTTTCTTAACCATGGACTGAATTTATAATTCATTACAACAAGACAACCATGGTGTGTAGATATAGATGTTAACCGAATTGGCAAACACAGTGTAGACGTTAAGTGGATATATAGAAATAGTGTATAAATGTTGACTGCATAGAGAGGCTTGGTGTGTAGATGCTGACTGGGTAGGTATGTATACTAAAGCTGACACTCCGTCGGTTACGACGATGAGGGTTCCATTTCATCCGATCAACGAAACTGCCTACCTGTGAAATTAACGTGCATGTGGCTGAGCACTCCACAGAGACACGTCACCCTTAACGTAGTCCTCGGCGAGATTCAGCGTGAAACAGAGTGTAACAAAGCTGGCACTTTGAAATACAGGAGCAACGTGAAATAAAGTTTCTTGCTCAAGGACACAACGCGGCGCTGGGAATTGAACTCAGAACCTTCCGATCACGAGCCGAATACCTAAACCACTAAGCCACGCGCCTTCACAGATGTGTATAGAGGCTGAGTATTAAACAAATAAAGAACACCAAGTAGGCGTTGACTAGATAGGTAGAAATAGCGCATGAAAATTGACTTTGGGAGTTCGCTTCGTAACTAGAAGGTCCCGTGTTCAATCCTAAAGAGCAGTATCCAGGGTAAATGTCATTTTCTGTAGCCTTGAGGAGATTCGAATCTTGTGAGTAGAATTGAGCTGATGGAAATTGTACAGAAGCCTGTAAATCAAAAGATGCAGCCTTGTCACGCACTGTGTCACAGTGATTTTGCTAGAGAATGGGTACACTGCTTTCCAACTACATGGTCCTGCATTGCACCTTGGGTAATTGATTTCTACTATAAACCCGGGCCGACCAAAGCCTTCTGAGTGGATTTGGTAAACAGAAACTGAAAGAAGCACTTCGTATGTATGCGTGTATATATATATATATGTGTGTGTGTGTGTGTGTGTGTGTGTGTGTGTGTCTGTCTGTGTGTCTGTGTCTGTGTACATACATACATACATACATACATACATACATACAAACATACATACAAACATACATACATACATACATACATACATAAAAAATACCCTGTGGTTGATGTTGAAATTCCATTGAAGGAGCCTTGGATTTAGGTTAGAAACCGGTTCTTTCTCTAGTGGCAAGAAATTTTGAAATAAACTGAATGACATACATACATATATATGTATACATCTATATATATATATGTATGTTTATATATAAATATAGCCATACACAAATATATATATATATATATGTGTGTGTGTACACGCGCACATACAAAATACACACACACACATACACGTACCCAACACCTACAACCCCACACAGACACGAACACACACACACTCAAATAACCACCTGTTGACCTTCTACCCACACTGTCTATAGCGTCCACTAACCAGTCCTGCTACTAATTTCTTCCACTACGTCATACACACACACACACA
>NC_068984.1:123754106-123756606 GCF_001194135.2 Octopus bimaculoides | reverse complement strand
TAAATGCAGTTTTTGGTACCTTTCTCAGCTGACAAAGCTGGTATTTAGACACAGGGAAGTATACCAGGAAATATTTTTGCTAGTGAGATACGGAGGATCATTAACCATCCCCTGATGCCAGCCAATATTAGACTTAGAAGAATTCTGTTTTTGATGGCCACTTCTACACAATGAAAATGCAGTACACCTGGTGAGGAGAGAAACTATCCAAGAATAATGTGTAAGTCAACTCTTCTTGTGTTAGTAAGTTCTCATCAGAAGTCCGACCTCAATTAGGGCAACAGAGGGGATTTAGAAGTAAAGAATCGCAGTCCACGTGATCTTCACAGCCTGCCATGTTTAGAAAAACTCTTGAGAGCAGCATCAAAACTTGTTTAGAGACTTTATCTATTTCTCTAAAGTATTTGACACCATGCAGAGAGAGGTTTTCGGAGATACTCCTCTCAGGTTTAACGTACTTCAGTTCTTTGAAAGGGTGACTGTGCGGATGACAACAGATAACAAGAAGCCGAATGATGCAGATGTGTGTGCTAGCATAAGTGCTCTTTCACATATTCATCCTGTATGTTGTAAGGCTTTTCCTCCACCAAACTGGAGAGTGTTGTGGTATCGCAGTGGATTTCAAATTCGATGGCTACCTTTTTAACATCAGGAACCAGCGTGCAAACACCAAATTTCTGTAAAGAGCGAAACCTGGAGTTGCAGCGTACCGAAAACTGTAATTCATGATCAAGAGCATCTTCAGGTTATCCTTTTGACGGGAAATGCCTAAGCGCTAGTGATATGGGGCTAACTGTCAACATAACGAACCTAATGGAGTGCAGGGTCCAAACTATTCTACCTGTATTGATTGTTGATAATAAATTGTTATCACTAGTGCAATTTCTCAGACATGTGGGGAAAATTATACAATTGGGGCCGCAATCGGTAAACTTTGTGAGACTTCAGCAAACGGTCTTTCAGAATTGGAGTCTTCCTTCTTCCCAAAGATTACCGTCTATCAAACTGTCTGTATCAACACACTTCTCTATAGCCGTGAAATTTTGGCATCCTACAAGCATCAAATTAAAGTCTCTGTGTTGCTTCCATGATAACTATTCCATTGCATGTTGGGAATTATCTGGCGTAAGCGTGTGTCACACAGTAAAATAATTGAAAAATAAATTAAAGTATTGAAACTATGATCAATCAGCGCCACCTTTAGTGATTGCGCCAAGTAATAAATATGTCTCCACGCACAGCGATATATAAACAGCGATAGAAGGGTCGGCGCTAAGCTGGAGTGTTGAAGACATGCTGCAAGGATGAGGTACAAAGTCAGACACGAGAAATTAGACGTAGGGCTAATTAGAATTGGGGTTGACCAAAATACTTAACGGCAGCAGTCATCGTGTGCTGGAGGTAGAGAAGACATAAAGAAGATATTAAAAGAGAAGCAGGCGAAATGTGCTAAAATGGTTGCTACTCTGGCTACGAATATCAACGTTACTGACTCATGTCCCACTATCGAGAATGCACCATGTTCAGTTATTAGAAACCTCATTATTGCGAGAGTGGACATCATCATGAAATTTCAATGAAGAATCAAGGTATACGTATATGTAAAGGTATATACTCATATATATGCGTAGCTCAGTGGTTAGAGCGTCGGGTTTACAATCATGAGGTAGTGAGTTCGATTCTCGAACCGGGTTGTGTGTTGTGTTCTTGAGCAACACATTATATTTCACGTTGCTCCAGTTCATTCAGCTGTAGAAATGAGATGCAACGTCACTAGTGCCCGGCTGTATCAGCTTTTTCCTTTCCTCTGGATAACATTAATGGCGAGGAGAAGGGAGGCTGGTATGCAAGGGCAACTGCTGGTCTTTTATAAACAATTTTGCCAGAACTTGTGCCTCGGAGAGGAACATTCTAGGTGCAGTCCCATGGTCATTCATGACTGAAAGAGGTTTATTACCCCTTACCTTATAAATAAATATATATGCAGGTATATATGTATGTATGTCCTTATGTAGGAGAATATATACATCTATGTTTATATGTGTATCCATATACATATATATACATACGTGGACGTACGTGCATACACACACACATAGATGGTTAGTCCACATAACTCCGCAAGGAGCATAGACACGCACATACATATATACATACATACATACATACATACGTACATACATGTCAATTCAAATATCTTTTTACGTGATTAAGTATAAAGTTATAAGCGTAATAACTGTGTTTAAATACAATTTTGCACTGGCAGGTAACGTAAAATAAATGTTGATGAGACTATAATGTTACTCGATACAGCTGCACACATTCTAACGTCTGTGTACGGCAAGTCTATATAAACTATACAGACATTTGTAATTTTCATATGTTCCTAATAAATTAAATTTATGCATCGTTGCAGTGACAGCTAAAATCTATGGATATACAACTCAGGGAAGCTTATTGTATATTTATAGATATGCATATATATATATATATATATATA
>NC_068984.1:123750153-123752120 GCF_001194135.2 Octopus bimaculoides | reverse complement strand
TGTGTGTGTGTGTGTGTGTGTGTGTGTGTGTGTTTCATTCCTTGACAGTGTTGTTAATTAGTTCACGTCCCCTTGATCTAGGTGTTCAGAAAAAAAAAACAAAAAATACAACTGTTGATAGAAAAGATGCTAATCTAAAAATAAAGGAGTGGGGTCGGTCTGATCTTTACAGAATGAACGAATATTATATAGATTTTTTTCAATGTCTTCTTTAAATTCAAATTGCTAATAGGATTTTTTTAAAAGCATAAGCATGGACATGGCTGACTCGCTAAGAAGCTCATTTCATAAACTAGTAAGCTTCCGATTCAACCTTACAGAGTGGAATCTTAGGCAATCATTTTCTGCTATAATCGCAGAGAGAGCATTGTCTTTAAAGGGGAGTTTTAGGAATAAAAATATGATATGTGCCCACACAAGTATATATGCATGCATGTGTTTGTATGTTTATATATGTTTCAACGCTTAAAGCTCAGTGCTCCTTATTTTGCTTCTATAACTTAGAGTGGTTCGATAGAGATCGATAAGTAACAGAGTGAAAGATATACACACGCACACACACATATAAATATATATCCGTTTTTAAGTTTATCTCTACAGATTTTCTTTAGAATTCAGAGCCAACACTGAAAACTACGACGTTTCCTATAGGAATACGTTTATGTAAACAATGTGATCGAAGACCGAAAAAATAGGTAAAGAGTGTAGATACATATTTCAAAAGTTATTGCTCTTTCATCAGCACCACATCCAACCCATCAAACCCAACACCCAGTTTATGATAAGCAATCATCAAGAAAACCAACTTAACTGATTCGTAAAATACCTATGACTTATAGGGGGCGCTTGCACTATTGCATTGTGCGTTTAGAAAGTTATATTCATTACATATGAATATTGTTAATGAAGTGTTATTTGTCTTCGAAAGTTAGGAATAGAGCTGATAAACGACTTGTAAAATATAGATGGAGTTTAAAAGATATGATTCCGGAATGAAAATGTGGATGACAAGTTTAGAGTTGTAAGATTAGGAGCGTCGTAAGTAGAAACTGAAAAGAAAAGTAGCGAGGCTGAGATTTCTTTCGGTTACTATTTTAGTATTGACTCATTTATTTGATCTCTTGATGAAGAAGCTGGAATCGAGAAGAGCTTTTCGATCTGTTAGGCCTTTTCATATGAGAGTTGATGAAACCACTTTAATTCATTTTAAATACTTTATTGTGCTCTTTAGATAGTATTCCATCATGGTTGGAGAAGTCGAGAGATGTTCTGTTAAACATGCATATCTTTACATGTGTGTATTTATATATGTATGCATGCGAGCTGTTGGCGATTTCTTTTCCTTCTTGAGGTTTTCTCTTCTCCTTTTCGACGAAGAGCTATGCTCAAAACTTTAAGCTCTCTCCTTTCACTGAGCGACAAGCTAATACATTCCTTGTGCTCGTCCTCTTTTGTCTGTTAATCAAATTCGTTTATTTGAATTGATTGTTTATTTGAACTGACTATATATATATATATAGTGTACAGTCCCGCGAAGGTAAGGTCAACAGAAAGCACTCCATCTGGTAAGAGATAAATATTCTTTAATAAACACGGTATATATTTTTATGAGGTACTAACAGTTTCATGCGATGGAAACGACTCACACAGCATTTTATAACACATTTGATGTCTTCATGCAATCCCCAGGCTATGCCCACACGTCCTGTCTTAGCCTGTATATATAATGTGGGCATAGCCTGAGGATTGCGTGAAGGCACCAGACGTGTTATAAAATGTTGTCAGAGTCGTTTTCATCGCATGAAACTATTAGGAGTTCATAGAAATATATACTGTGTTTATTAAACTATATTAATGTACATATATATATATATATATATATATATATAAGTACAGTCCAGTGATCCAAGTGTAGGAAGTTAGCTTCAAGCGACAGGTGGCTAGTATAGAGAGCAAAAATTGGAGAG
>NC_068984.1:123749439-123750143 GCF_001194135.2 Octopus bimaculoides | reverse complement strand
ACAGTCCAGTGATCCAAGTGTAGGAAGTTAGCTTCAAGCGACAGGTGGCTAGTATAGAGAGCAAAAATTGGAGAGCATACGATAAAATAAATACTTATTAACACACTTTTCCCCACATTTATATATTTATATTTATATGCATTTGTATATGTTTGCACACGCGTGTGTGTGTGTGTGTGTGTGTGTGTGTGTGTATGTGTGTGTGCGTGTGCCTGCACGCGCGTGTGTGTATGTATGCATGCTTAGCAAGAGTCATTGACGATAGTTGACCCCTCTGCTACAGGTCGTGTGTACCTTCTGGGTCTTACACAACGACATCGGGGACAAATTGATCTATGACAGAGAAGTCACGTGACAAACTCCAGTTGATCAATACACTATCTCTAATTCATCTTGTTATCCCTAGGTAACATTCGTTGTTGTCTTTCAACTTCTTCTATAAATTTCCATATTTTCTTCTCCAGCGAGAGTCATAAATTTTCTTCACACAAAGTTCGCTTTATTATTTTCTGTTCCTTTGGCTTTCGTTTGTTTTTCTCCCATCCCATTTATGTGAGAGAGTGTGTGTGTGTGTGTGTTTGTGTGTACATGTCTATGTATGTATGTACATTCAAGCGTGTGTGCATATATGTATGCGTGCGTGCGTGTGTAATATAATAGTGTCTGCAAGTTGATGAGTACCACATATTCCCCTCCATTTTCTT
>NC_068984.1:123744321-123749134 GCF_001194135.2 Octopus bimaculoides | reverse complement strand
TGTGTATATATATATATATATACATGTATGAATGTATGTATGCATATGCGGTTGTGTGTCCGAACGCGCATGTATGACCACGTGTGTTTGTCCGTCTGTATATTTGCGTGTGTCCTTTAATTATACTGTAAATAAAGCCAGAGTAGCCAGGAAATGTTAAAATGAAGTTTGAAAGACACAACAATTGGAAATTTATTAAATATTCTACAATTTCTGTTTTTTTTTTGTTTTTTTGTTATTATTTATATCAGCGCTATTAGCACCAACGTTTGTGAGACCTGATTAGTTGCTTGAGGAAATCCGTTCAACTGACAGAAATACAAAAACAATACTGACATCCAGTGACAACTTCCACGGCAGCTTTGACATGACCAGGTTTTAGCTACAGGGGGAAATAGCACACTTCGTATCATCACTGGTTGTATGGAAGCCACGCCCATTGACCACCTACACAACAAATTAAAAATACTTTAAAGGAAATACCACTTGGCCATGTAAGGAACACAGCTTGCTGCTAGAAGAAAAAAACGTAATCTATCAGGGAAATTGTACCTTTTGCACCGACAACACCTCCAGAACGTTTTTACGGTATGAAGCTTCTGCATGGTTGCTGAACTTGCTAGAAATAGCAGTGAAGTATAGCTCAGATTAAATCATGCCGTATTAAAGGAAATAAAAGGAAAATAAAAGGAAGAACACACTTGGCAATATAATTCTCGATATACACTTGGACATGTTGATCGTGGTTGGATTGCTTGTCTTAACATACGTGTTCTCAGAGATGTTCAATGAGCTAAACAACAGCAAGAACCAGCAATAACAGTAGTGTTCGACAGCAGTACCAGATGTTATAGTAATAATAATACTAATAATCCTTGGGTGGAATTTATAAACATTTAATGCATTACTACGCGCGTTTCCACAAATTACATGTCTCTTATGATCACAGGTCATATTCCTGGGATGATTATAGTCTAGTCCGTAGTATCCGTGGGCATCGGATTGATCATCTTCATGGATTCATTTCTCCAAGCGATATCTTACTATAATGGGCGATATGTCCATCTGTCTGTGTCCTCTTCACAGTGAAACGGCAAGACCAATGGTCACGATGTTTTACAGGATTACGAAGAAGGTAATCCAGAAGGTTTTTAGCGAAAAAAAATGTAAACAAGAATGATTATTTAGTGGATATTGAGGGTAATTGTTCAGTTTACGGGCATTAAAAGCAAATAAAAATTAAGGGGGAGATAAATAATAAAATGAGCAAAGGGAAGTAAGTCAGTTTCTTACTATAATGGGCGTTATGTCCGTTTGTTTTCTCGGTCAAATGGCTGGACCAATTGTCACGATGTTTTTCGGGATTACGAAGGAGGTGATCAGGAAAAAATGTGAAAAAGTATGATCATTTAGTAGATATTCAGTTTTGTATTAATAAATCCCCTCTGATTTTTTTTTTCTTTCTTAAAATTCCGGCGATGAGGATTAACTCTGGATTCCATCCCACCCCACTTTAGTTTGTGAATTTAGAAGGTTTAGATTTGCGGTACTATACCTTTATTTCCCATCGTGGATGGGCAGATTCGTAAAGCTTCCGCTCGCGCATTCACCATAGCATAGGCGCAGGTGTTGTTGTATGGTAAGAAGCTTGCTTCCAAACACATGGTTCTGGGTTCAGTCCCACTGCGTGACACTTTGGGCAAGTGTTTTCTACTATAGCCTGGGGCTGACTAAAGCTTTGTGAGTGGATTTGGTTGACAGAAACTGAAAGAAGCCCGTTGTATATATATATATGTGTGTGTGTGTGTGTGTGTGTCCACACACAATCACTTGACAACCGATGTTGGTATGTTTACGTCCCCGTAACTTAGCGGTTCGGCAAAAGAGGCCGATGGAATAAGTACTAGGCTTACAAAGAATAAGTCTTAGGGTCGATTTCTTCGATTAAAACCTCTTCAGATGGTGCTCCAGCATGGCCGCAGTCAAATGACTGGAAAAGGTAAAAGAATAGTATATAAAAAAACTGAGGATAACGTTCGCTATTGTTGTCGATCACTAAGACGATGCTCCCTTCAAGAAGTTAAATCAGATATTGCTTTTCAATTTGGCACAAGGCCAACAATTTCGGGGTCGGGGTTGAATCGATTAAATCAATCCCCAGTGTTCCGAAAGGATGAAAGTCAAAGTCGACCCCGGCGAAATTTGAAAGTTAAATCAAATATTAGAATTCATATATATACTAGTGGTGGTTTGCCTCTGCAAAATATCAGTTGAATAAAGTTTTCAAAAACTGAAAATATTAGCATGTCTTAAAAGAAAACAATTCTAACGAATGGTGAAATTCTCTTTCTTCTTTGGCAAAAACAATCTAAAAGAAATACATTTTGCACATTAACAAATGCAAAAAAAAAGTATGCATGCATAAAATTGTGGCATTCAGAAAACTAGACAAATATGAATAAAATAAATTCACTTGCTTTGGAAAGAAAACTAACTGTTGTATCTGTTTACACTCTCGTCACACAAAAGTAAAAGATAATTACCAAAATAACTCAAGAGACAGACACTAAATACATGAATAGCTAGCAACATCGGTAATGTTGGGATTGTTTTTGTTCAGTCAACTAAGTTTTGATAACAAATACTATGTGTATTCCAGAAGCATTTTATTGATGTTCACGGCATCCTCTTCTGTGTTTTTGCATAGCATAGTATAATAACTAACAATAATGGAAAATATTTTTAAAAAATGATTTTGATAATACAAAATGTCAAAGATGAGAAAATATTTATATACTTTCTTACGGGGACTCTTATCTGAACGTAAGAGTTAAAATAGGTGAAGCTGAAAGTATATATAATAATTAAACAATTCGTGCTTGGCTCACTCTTCTATGTGGGTGTCACATCAAAGGTCAGTGAAAAAGAGAAAAACCAATAGAACTTAATCATTGTTTTGTTTGTCATAAATTTCATTTTACAACTTTAATTAGACACTGGTGTACTTAACTACTCTACCGAATTGTTATCCATTAGCAAAGACGAACTGACGAGCAAGAACGGTTGATATTTTGTGTTCACTGGATAAGTGTTGCTATTAAGATATGTGAAACTTCGGTAGTGTTGTATAATCATCAGTAAATGAGCAGTATCTGATAAATAGAAAATATTTTACCGAACATTTATTAAACAACCATTTACTAACCAATTTATCTTCTATTTATCCAAAGAAGGTACCAAGCTGCTTATAATTGCTGCAAGTACTCCAAGCTTGTTGAAATCAATGCAGTTTATTGTTAACTTGAATTTCAGTAGATTAATGTTCTTAGATATATGGATAAATGTGAAGCTTCAGAGGTCAACAGTTTTGTGAAAGAACGAAGAAAGACTGATTATTGCAAGTTTGTGACATGAAACGCGATAGGAATGAAATTATGGAATTAAAATGGGATTGAATCGGTTGTTATGCGGCTAACTAACACGAAGTAAGGAATCGTTAAATTATTAGCAATAATGTAGTAATACCATTGAAGCTAATAAAGGGAGACTATTGATACTTTACTTGAATTGTCTCGTTAATATTTTGCATTAAAACCATCCTGTGCTACTAATGCTGTCTTTTTCTTTTTTTGCTTTTACACAAAATAGAAACCAAGTATTGATACAAAATACCAATCAGTGTAGATCTTACCTAACATAGTTGTAATACTTTCTAGCTCTCGTAAGACATTTGCTAACGACACATAAATAGAAAAGACCTTTAATATCTATAATGTTACAGTTAGCTATCCCTTCCTAGACAAGATCGCTTTCCAAATCACATACTTCAACTAAAAACATATACCTCCTACAGTTTGCATTTCAACTATGAATTTGTATTTTTTTGTAATCCCATCACATACCTACTCACAAGATATTACCTTGAAAATCACATTGATATATCGATCATTAATGACATTTCTGGACAATACTGAAAGAAATAATAGAATTACTACTAAGAACTCGTTCAAAAGCCATTGTTATTAGCATCCACATTCATACAGAACAAGACCAGGAAAAATCTACATCCTTGATCCAATTTGTCATGGTCAAGAAACGGAACGCCCTCCAGAAACTAGGACTATTGTCGATAAAACCAGTCCATATTTCAATGCCTAATCAAACAGAGATTTGCTACACTGAAAGCTTCTACATATTAAAAGAACTACCGACATCTCTAAACCAGTGAGAATCGCGCAAAGAGAATCACTTAGTTAGACTACAGATCATCTGAAGAACTTCCTTTTCGAGAGCTTCTTATGTCCCTGAAAATCTAAGTCTATCGATTCAGTCCTATTGTCATCAGGCGTAACAAGCTTCGAAGAATAGCTACAAAACGCAATCAGCTATATTTGAATAACATTCAGTCACATGGTCAACTACTACATTAAATAATGAGAATCGCACTAACTGGCAACTGATACGCTGCAGACACAGCTTCATATATCTATCATGTTATAATTTAACATGACCACAGTTAAGTGTAGTTTACGTGCGTGAAGCACTAAAGGATAATGGATAAAATTATCAACTGAATACCAATATATATATCTTTCATATATATCTTTCATATATATCTTTTATCTTTTACATGACTCAGTCATTAGACTGCGGCCATGCCGAGGCACTGCCTTGAAATTTTAGTCGAATGAATCGACCCCAGTAATTTTTTTAAACCTGGTACTTATTCTATTGGTTTGTTTTGCTGAACCGGTAGGTTACAGGGTCGTAAACACATCAACACCGGTTCAGGAGACAAACACAGACACACACA
>NC_068984.1:123741110-123742777 GCF_001194135.2 Octopus bimaculoides | reverse complement strand
TATTATATATATATATATATATATATATATATATATATTTATAAAGAGATATATATATACATACATATATACATGTTTGTGTGGGTGTGCGTGCTGGTGTGTATGTATATGCATTTTTGTGTATATATGTATATATGCATGTATGCATGTCTATGTTTATGCGAATGTGTGTACGAGTGTATTTACTGCAGATATTCGTTATTGAATAACATCATATGTATGACGTTCTGAGAATATCGATTTCTTGCGTTGCCAAAAAATTCAAACATTGGTAAGGAAGAGAGTTAATTTGCGAATTTAATCGATGCCAGTACTTTTCTGGAGAATATTTCCTATCCTAAAAAGGTTAGAAATAAAAGATTACGTGAGGTTTGAAATCAAAACGTAGAAGTCCAAGCCAAAATGCATAGACCATCAGTCCGATTCGTTACATATTCGCCATATTTACACAAATGATATTTATCTGTTATCCTTTATGCTATTGTTGTTCTTGTTCTTGTTGATTAGGTTCAGTTTGGTCCTGACTGGACAAATCTCTGATCAATTTATCTACTTTTCAGCATCCTCTCTCTGCTTTGTCGAGTATAGTGTATATTGGACAATAATTAGTAATGAGCCACTATCATTCCAGAGGTAAAAATGAAGGGACGGTTGATTGTTATGAATAAAAGACCGAGCAATCACGAAGACTCACTAGTGACGTAAGAATCGAAATGGCCATCAGGTTCCAACTCTGTGTATGTGTGTGTGTGTGTGTGTGTGTGTGTGTGTGTGTGTGTGTGTGTGTCGGCTTGTCTGTGTGCATGCGTGTTTGTGTGTGTGCGTGTTCCTAAGTATACTTGTAAGTGAATGTGTGTTTGCATACATACATACATACATACATGATAGGTAGGTAGATAGGTAGGTAAGTAAGTAAGTAGGTAGGTACGTACGTACGTATGTACGATAATAGATAGACAGACAGACAGACAGACAGACAGACAGACAGACAGACAGACAGGCAGGCAGGCACAGAAGCACGCGCCCAAACTGTCATATAGTTTGATTAATCGTAAATGACTAGTATAGGAGTGCAGAATAAGTCTTATATGTGTGTGCGTGTGTGTTTGTGTGTGTGTGTGTGTGTGTGTATGTTTATATTTTATTTGTGAATGTGTGTATACATGTAAGTATGTATGTACTAATGTATGTGTGTATGTGTGTCTGTGTATGTGTCTGTGTATGTGTGTGCTTATAAATTGACGTATAATGGTTATTCACACGCATGCGCTATGTTGCATCCAGACACATGCACATGCACACAGTTAATAAAGCATAAACAAGTAAACGTCAAGAATTGGTCATATCTATCTATCTATCTATCTATCTATCTATCTATCTATCTATCTACCTATCTAACTATTTAATCTATCTATAAATATGTGTGTGTGTCTGCATGTGTATGCGTGTGTGCGTGTGTGCGTGAATGCATACATATATATAGATTGATAGATATAGATATAGATATATACATACCCACTCATATACACGCATTAACACACGAGCAAACATACATGTACACGTATGTAGCATATATATGCATATATGTGTATTACGTATGTATGTATGTGTATATGTATACACATACAGATAATATATGTATATCCATATATATATATATACATATA
>NC_068984.1:123732820-123737646 GCF_001194135.2 Octopus bimaculoides | reverse complement strand
CGTCACAACCTCATTTACGTCTCTTTACTGGAATAAGAAATATGAACAAGCTTGTTCGGACAGACAGACAGACAGACAGACAGATAGATAGATAGACAGAGATAGAGAGAGGGAGGGAGGGAGGGAGAGACAGACAGACAGAGTCAGAGACTCAGAGCGGGAGATAGAGAGAGAGAGAGAGAGAGAGAGAAAGAGAGAGAAAGAGAGAGACAGAGAGACACAGATAGATAGATAGACAGACAGACAGACGGGTGGATGGATGGATGGATTGAATGGATTATCAGAGCGTCGAACAAAATGCATTGCTATGTTTATTCCGACTTCTTACATTGTGAGTTCAAATCATACCGAAGTTAATTTCACCTGTCATCGCTATGTTATGGAACTGATAAAAATAAAGTACCAGTCTTGAAGTGCTTAGCGGCATTTCCTTCCGGTACTCTACCTTCTGAGTTCAAATCCGACCGATGTTCACTTTGCCTGTCATCCTTTCGGATACGATGGAATAGATAAATAAATACCCGTCAAATATTCTTTTCTACTCTAGGCACAAGGCCCGAAATTTGGGAGATGGGGGGATGGAGAGAAGACAATCGATTAGATCGACCTCAGTACGCAACTGGTACTTGATTTATCGACCCCGAAAGGAAGAAAGGCAAAGTCGACATCGGCGGAATTTGAACTCAGAACGTAAAGACAGACCAAATACCGCTAAGCATTTCGCTAGTGTTGTTGAGATTCCTGCTGTTGCTAGTGTTGTTGGTCTTACACCATTTACTGATTTTGCTGTTTCGGTCATTGATAATGCCGTTGTTTTGGCTCTAGAGCTGATTTTGTTACTGATCGTTGCTGGTTTGGTGTTGGCAATAAGTGACTTCCGTGGTTCCCTGTCTTCTGTTAAGAGCAGAAAGCTCTTAAGTGGCTTCTCTCTCCACACAAGTGGCACCGTGACATCGTACCCTCAACTGTAACCTGTTGCTCTTCTCCACCAGGAAGGCGAATGAGGCCTGAGATTTTATCTATTGCTCTGGCTTAATGTGGAGGAGCACTTCCACGCTGGTTCCAGACTAATTTTCAAGAGGGGTCCTCTTTACCTCCAGGTAGCTATTGTTCCCTTCCAAAATAATGCACGCTAAAATCCACCACAAGTTTACCTCCGGTGGTATTCCAGTGATCTTTATGCGCACCATCCTTCTTTCTAAATAGGATGGGTGGAGCACATATTTTTTTTACTCCGACAGAGAACTACACAGTGTTTGGTGGCCTTGAAGAGCACTGAATAATCCGCAAACTATTTCACCCTCGAGATATGTTGAATATCGAGCATTATGCCTTTCTGTGCCCCGTCCACGTTTGCCTGATTAGCCATCTTCAGCCGCATTGTGCTTATAGAAATATATTTATACTTAACAGTTTTCTTTTTCGTTTCTGCAAACTCCTCAGGGAAGTTGGCTATGTCCGCCTGCGCTTTCTACAGCCTTATCAATTTAGCTACCTCGGCTTGACAAACGTCTTTCTAAAGCATATTCAATTTTAAAAAACTCCTTGCTTTTCGCCGCTGTTGCTGCGAATTTATTGTTGTTGGTCTTGTTGTCATTGTTAATTACTATTTTATTTGTTGTAGTGATGGTGATGGGTGTATGTTGTGGTCGTGTTCGTAGGCTTGTTACAGCTACTAATTGACATTGATTGCAAGGAATTCAAATTCGGGGGCGATAAATTAAGTACCAGTTGAACACTAAGGTCGCCCGCTCCACCAAAATGGCTACCCTTGTGGAAAAATTTGAAACCATTATTAAGGCGACGAACTGGTAGAATCATTAGCACACCAGTCGAAATGCTTAGCAGTATTTCGTCCGTCTTTACGTTCTGAGTTCAAATTGCGCCGAGGTCGATTTCGTCTTTCACCCTTTCGGGGTCGATAAAATAAGTAGCAGTTGAGTTCTGAGGTCGATGTAATCGACTATCCCCCTCCTCCAAAATTTCAGGCCTTGTGCCCGTAGTAGAAAGGATTGTTATAGTTGTTGCTGTTGTTGTTGTTGTTGTGGCTGTTATAGTTATTTTCACATCTAACATACTCAGCTTGTTGCCGTTCGCTTCCCATGGACTAAAGTAGTATTTTCTTTTCAAGTTTTCAGAACTTAACGGAGAATCCTTGAACTGCCAAGTAATGCTGTTTTCTAGATGTGTTGTTTTTCATTTTTATTCATATATTTTCCAACCATTTTTTTAAAATTTTTTTTGGCACCAGAAATTAAAACAATATCATCATTTTTTCAATGACCACAGCTTTTTGGTTTCTCTCCCCAGAGATTCATATCGCATCAGTTTTTCAACGATTCTGCTGTCTCCAGGGCAAGTGCTGTTTATGATCAGGCACGGTTTTTCTTCTTTGTCTACCAGCACAATAACGGGTTTCCGATGTTCGAGTCTCTGATCATACTGAATCATGAAGTCCTAAAGGATTTTTGTTCTTTCATTTTCTATCACACCATTTGGCTCATCTTCATATCATCCACTTGTTGGACTCTATCTCTTTTTTAGAATCAGCACTCCACTCTTTTTCAGCCTAAATCTCATTTTAATATCCGCTCAAAAACAATGCATTCTTTGAATCATTGAATTCAGCTAGTTTTCATCTTTCCCATAAAGTTTCAGGTCGTCCATAAAAAGGTGATAATTGATTTCATCTATTCTTTAAATTGAATTCATACCAAGCTTTTGTGTTATCAAAATCAAAACGAGCGGTATCACACACAATGCAAAAAGCAATGGAGGAAAGTTATCTCCTTGAATTGAGTCCACTTTTGATGTTGACAAAGCCTAAGCTTTGCCTCTCCGATGTGAGTTCAGTGATCCATTCATTCATACTTCAGTTCAATAGATTTACAATATTTTGTGCAATTCCAACTATTTTCAAGCAATATATATATTCCACGAATAAGAGACAATATCATACACTTCATTATTATCCAGTAGTCTTATTTCTATCACGTGCTTTCACTGCACTCCCGAGAGCAGCTCTATATGCCTTAGGTATCTGCTGTGATTTGTTGTGGTCCTCTTATTTTCCCTGATAAACTGGTCGGTGACGCGCAGATATGTGCTATCCTGAACAGATCTATCCACGGGAACCTCCACGTGCTACATCATAGAGAGGATAGGAAAGGAACCTAGCATGGCTGGGGCCCCAATTCTTTTGGAATTGGATTTCATAGTTCATAAGGTTAAAAATAATAGCATGTAAATATTGGGCTGAAAAAACCCTTCAGGATTAAAAAAAAAGTAGGTTATCCGTAGACCTGAAACCAAGATCTGCATCATCATCATCATCGTAGTCTACATCATTTAGGTCATACTGAAAGTGGTTCTAACTGTCACATGTCAGCGTTACTACTACGAGTAGTAGATCTGTAGCCAGTGATTGAGCCCCTTCATCTTGATGGGTGCAACGGATGCCGGTACCTGAGGTAGCTGTTCAGGCCAAGGAAGGTATGGAAGAGCCGGAAGCATTTAAATTTTATCGATAAAATTTAAACGATTCGTGTGATTACAAGAGCAACATATTGATTGGGTAGTTCCTTTGCTTGTGCTTGTGTGTGTGTGTGTGTGTGTGTGTGTGTGTGTGTGTGTTTGAGTGAATGAACGTGTGTGTGTGAGATAGTACGTGTTAGTGAGTAAAACAAGGAATGAAAGAAGGAAGTGAAATTCCGTGGGAAGGAATATGTTTCTCCATTTGCTAAATTCCTCCCTTTCTTCACTTCCTTACGTCCGGACAAAACAAATGAGACCAACTAATCAAAATATCATTCTTGTGGGGAGACTAAACATTAAAGAGTAACGAGGGCAATTCGAACACGCGACGATGGTCATGGGATGTTGCCTGAAATCTACATCAGATTACGAAGCACATTCACTTCGATAATTATACTCAAATATACAAGGCGGCAAGCTGACAGACTCGTTAGCACGCCGGACGAAATGCTTACCGGTATTTCGTCTGTCTTCATGTTCTGAGTTCAAATTCCGCTGAGGTCGACTTTGCCTTTCATCCTTTCGGAGTCGATAAATTAAGTACCAGTTGTGTCCTGGGGCCGATGTAATCGACTAGTCTCCTTCTCCAAAATTTCCAGGGCCTTGTGCCTAGAGTAGAAATAGTTATACTCACATATACTAAAAACAGAAAGTGGTTGATACTAAGAGGAAGTCTGGAAATAATATAGTTTTCATGCCACGTGAATTTAAACAGTTATGAAGAAGGTTCAATTTAAATCTTCTATGACCTTTTTACTTTTCTTATTGCTGCGTCAATGTAAAAATATCGTTGTTGGTGGTGTTTTGATTGATGTCATTTATAGTAGATAATATGTTGCAACACATTCTAAACCTCTGTGAGAATCTACTCTGATCTTTGGGTTCGATTATCGATTTTCGGAAAATAGTTTTGTGATCTAGAGAAAGGTTTTATGTCTGTGATAGCCGTAGGTCTTACGAGACCACCGAAGATTGATTTGATTACTGTTCCTCGTGAGCTCTTGCATTGAAGGGGTATAATGTTTGGCGAAGCAAGGCGGCGAGCTGGCAGAAACGTTAGCACGCCGGACGAAATGCTTAGTGGTATTTCATCTGTCTTTATGTTCTGAGTTCAAATTCCGCCGAGGTTGACTTTGCCTTTCATCCTTCCGGGGTCGATAAATTAAGTACCAGTTACGCACTGGGGTCAATGTAATCGACTTAATTCCTTTGTCTATCCTTGTTTGTCCCCTCTATGTTTAGCCCCTTGTGGGCAATAAAGAAATAAGAAACATTAGCATGCCGGGCGAAAT
>NC_068984.1:123725252-123732810 GCF_001194135.2 Octopus bimaculoides | reverse complement strand
GGCCTTGTGCCTAGAGTGGAAAAGATTGTTTGGCGAAGCAAAAACAAAAACAAAAAAATTAGAAAAGAAGAAGCATGTATTTTTCTTTTTTATCAATTTTATAAAATTGATTAAATAGTAAAATACATGAAAATATCGTATAAGAATTAGTCAGATAAATGACAGGAAGTGTCCAAAAATTGAAGCCGAGAAAGACTTCAGTTTTTTCCGGTCGGCAATTGAAACAAGACTATTCATCTGATCATTTTTGATTTATGTTAATGCATCTTCGCTTACCTACTTTTCTTGAAATATGAGCATCCACTGGTTAGTATTCTTTCATTACCTTTTGTTTCAAGTATTAATTGAAGATTGCTTTGTTCGGAAGCAAAAGACCTAACTCCAGCACTTTCTGTCTTCACCACAACACTATTTAATTCGTTACATCTTCATTTAAAGAGAAAACTAATCAACATTTCTAGCCATAGGGAGTTTGTAAGCTGATACTTTCAATGAACTTTGGTTGTTAATTCGTTGAAATCTCTATGGCTTTTTCCAGTCTGTTCAGTAATTAACAATTCTTCAACCAATTACTGTCCAAATTAACGACCGATAGTGATGCTGATATTTTGAAAAGATCTATGAGATATAATCACTGTTGTTTTTGAATAAGAATAAAATATAGGCTATGGTTTTCTCCTTTAAAATGTGGCATTTCGGCAATTCTGATTAAATTGTTTAGAAATATAAGAATGGATCGAGTTATAATTTTGAATCCACATCACAAAGAACAATGAAATCTTTCCAAAACAAAATTATTTTATATTTCTTTAACATATAACAGCCTGTATAACTAATTTGCATTCTACCAAATTTTCCTTGTATTCATAATCGCATAATCTTTTGTTTGACTGTCATATTTATATTCGTTGGAAGTAATTTCGAAAATAAGAATGATTGATAATTCTAGTCTACAGTGGTGCCTTCTCAGTAATCTATGCAACTTTTGGCATAATTACAACGTTGCAAATTTATTTATCTGCCACGCATGGAAAATGAAAAGCAATTTTCTCGGCAGAATATACAAAAGGTTTTATTTATAATCCATGTTTGACTACATAGAAGTAATTTCCTGCGCGGGTATTTTCAGAATATTTACAGCCGAATGCAGCTCTAATCTGCTGCAATCTGCTATAATCTGGTATAATCAATGAAATGCTTCTCAAATCTTTATTTGCAAATTACTAACCTCAGATATACTGACAACTAAAAACGTCTCCCGTAACTTTAGCGGTTTAGCAAAAGGAAACCGATAGAATAAGTATCAGACTTTAAAAGAAAAATAAATACAGGGGAACAAATTGTTCGACTAAACCCTACAAGGTTTGCCCCAGCATGGTCGTGATCTAGTGACTAAAGCAAATGAATTACAAAAGATAATGCATATTCCAGGAATTCTTCAGGAAGTTGTCATTACCAATTCTCTGGGAGAGCAGGTGATGTTGACTTGACTCTTTCTGCTCGGTTTGAATGAACGACATAAAATATAAGTAAAAAGTAAGTGGATCCTCCACCGTTTTCGATGATGATTATTCTCGTTGCCTCTCAAAGAAACTACCTCCTCTTTGAATTAGAATATGCGTGCTTGAGTAATACGCAAATATTTGTACCCTTAACGCAAAACTCATGAAGTACCAGTGCGATATGTGTATGACAGATTTGACCCCTTAAATTAGAAGTGAACTCCATCGAACAGGCTGGCACAAGATTACCACCTACCAAATTTCACATATAAATCTGTGACAGAAGATTTGCCCTAAGGGCTGTGTAGTGTAATTAAAACCGGACATCATATGATTGCTAAACGAATTTCTTAACTATTCGACCGTATAAATTAGATATAAACATTCATATAAACATGATATAAACGTTCATATAAAAAGGAAATAGATAACGAATTGCACAAGAGGATATTAACCGCTTCCCATAAAAGTAACCAATTCTTTTATTCTTTTATCCTTTTTTTTTTTTCAGTCATTAGACTGCAGCCATTCTGGGGCACTGCCTTGAAGAACTTTAGTTGAACGAATCGACCGCAGTTCTTATTTTGTTAAGCGCCTGATATTTATTCTATTGGTGTCTTTTACCGAACCGCTCAGTTGCGGGGACGTAAAAACACCAACACCGGTTGTCAACACACACACACACACACACACACACACACACACACACACACAAATACATGTGTGTGTGTGTGTGTGTGTGTGTGTATACGACTGGCTTCTTTCAGTTTCCGTCTGCCAAATCTACTCATAAGGCTTTGGTCAGCCCGAGGTTATAGCAGAAGACATTTGCCCAAGGTGCCACGCGGTGAGACTGAACCTGGAACTACGAGGTTGGGAAGCAAACTTCTTACCACACAGCCACGTTTGCGGCTATGCAGCAAAAGTTATCCAAGGACGTACAAGTTTTCTGAGGTAAAAATAAGAGATAACTCATTAGATAGATTCCAGTACCCGTTAATTATTTCATCATCCCCCTCCACTACCACAACCTATTCCCAGAATGTGAAAGAGAAATCCCACTAGGAGATATTGGAACTCTGAATCTAAAAGAATACGCCCTTAAGTTTATGTTCTAGATCGCTAATACCGCCAGGTCGACTAAACACTGTATTTTGGGTGATATGGGGACTGATATACTACCTATTCTGTAAATAATGATATTTTTATCGAGGGCCATAGAGCCATTGAACATAGAGAGAGGAATTTTTAGTTATATTAATTGCCCAGTACTTAAATAATATTTTATTTTATCAGACAACAGATCTTGACGTCCTTGAATCATAAGATGCACGTATTTCTGTATTTTTCCACGTCGTCACCAAGGAACTCCAATTATGCTTTTCACAGCCCTAAAATGGTAAAAATCTGCCTTTTACATCCCGAATGTACTTGAACGTGTAATTTATGAGTGTACACGAATATATTTTATTCAACTTGTGTTTCGTGCGCCTATTTTGATTTAAGCCTAGTTTGACCAAGCTCTACGTACATCAGCAAACGTTCCGATTGCTGATTTAATATAAAAACGAATTGTTCTTTTTGGATTGTGAAAAGCAGTTTGGTGTTCGCAGACGACAACGCGAAAGAACACAGTAACGCATGTGTCCTACGATCCAATGACGTCATTCAGCCCAATGTGTTTTCGCATCTCGTGAAGGGGACATTTCTCCTGAGGCTACTTCTGCAGTGAAAGGTCTTACAGCGTCCGAATGCACACGTACGTATTAAGTATGACTTTGCACGTACACAACACACACGTATTCATTCACTTATGTTTATATATCATACATATATACTATCATGACGATTGCTATCTATCAAGCAGCCACCAGATATCCAGTTGCCATCTATCGATTTCCATTCGCAAAATATTGATCAACCCGAGTTTATGAAAGATAATACACACCCAATCTCTCATAGTGTGGCATCGAATATGGAAAGCAAGTGATTGGTTGTGAATCAAATATTTTAACCACACAGTGGTGCCGGTGCTAAGTTATTTATTTACGACATTATGTTCTAGATTCAAATCCCACAGAAGCTGACCTAAGGATTTCGTGCTCCTGCACTTGTCAAATACTGGAGTCGATTCAATAAACCTTACACCTTGTTGTGTTAACAATAAACCTTACAACGTTGTGTTAACAACAAACAAGATGAGGACAAATATCCGTCGAATGTAAATAATGTAAATAATGTACACAATTCCTCATCTCTTAAATATAGAACTGTAAAACCTCACATCTTCCTAATTCTATGGACTTGGACTAATGAAAGAATATCATTATGGTTGTTGCTAGTAGTAGTAGTAGTAGTAGTAGTAGTAGTAGTAGACCTGGTAACTCCAGCCCGGTCGATGCAGCTTGCATTGTTGTTTGCACTTGTTGATGGTTATATATGAATTGTTACTACTTCAATTCCAAGAACGTCTGGTGTCGTTGTTCTCTCCCCCACCATCTCTCTCCCTCTCTCTCTTTTTCTCTCTTTTTTCTCTCTCTTCCCCCCTCTCTCTCTCTTTCTCTCTCTTTCTATCTCTCTCTTCCCCCTTCTCTCTCTCTCTTTCTCTCTCTTTCTCTCTGTCTCTCTCCTGCAATTTACTGCAATAACATCGTTCAACTGTGCAGTCATTATAACTGGCTCGGCACCAACAATGTGCAGCTGCTTGTAGTAGTAGTAGTAGTAGTAGTAATGGTGGTGGTGGTGGTGGTGGTGGTGATGATGGAGGTGGTGATGGAGGTGGTGGTAGTGGTGAGATCTTGAAGAGCTGGTGCAGCAGACTTCGAAGCAGCTCTCTCTACCTTTCTATCCACCACAATGTAACAATTGGGAACTCTAATCTAGAATGTGCACTAAAGACATCAGTGCAAACGTCACGTGACAAGTATAATATTCCTATAAACAGACCCCTAGTTTCACTTTCGATTTTAGCTTCAGCTGTTTAATGCTGTCCTTTGAAAGGCGGGGCGCTGTAGAATCGTCAGAACGTCGGAGAAAATGACTTGCAGTATTTCATCAAATTTGTTCCGTTCTGAGTTTAAATTCCGTCTAAACTGGCCTTGCCTCTCATCCTCTCGGGATCAATAAAATAAGCATCAGTTGAGCAATGAGGTCAATATAATCGACTTCTTCTTCCAAAATTGCTGACCTTATGTCCAAATTAGAATTAATTATTGTACCTGCTGAAGGTGGCGAGCTGGCAAAATCGCCAGAGTGTTTCACAGAACACCTTACGGTATTTATTCCAACCATTTTCGTCCTGAGATCAAAATTCCATTGGATTTTTTCTCTCCCTTTCATTCCTCCTGGGTCAATAAAATAAAGTACCAGTCAAGGACGGGGATCGATGTTATCGATTAACTCCTTCCCTAGAAAACTGCTTGCCTCCCTCATATCTAAATCAGAAACATTGTTCCTGTGCGAGAAATAGTGATGATGCAGTTGTTGCTGTTGTTGTGAGTGCTAGTGTTTGTGGCGGCGGCGGCAGTGATAGTGGTCATCATTGTACTGTTATTGATCGTGGTGGTGGTGAGGAAATAATTTTGATGGTAACGGAGATGGTAGTATTGTGATTACGTATAGAACCATGTACCAGGAATAGTGAAACAGAGTGGCGTAGATGATGATGATGACGACGACGACGATGATGATGATGAAGATTATGATAACGACGATGATAACAACGATGTCGATGATGATGACGATAATGAAAAGAGGAAAGTGATATCGTAACGATCAAAGACATTCCGGTCATGGCTCTCCAGTCTTTTATCCTAAACATATTGTGTGTACATAGAGCCACATTTAATCCGGTCATTTCTAAATACTAGGTTATGATTTGCGAAAATATTTGGCTTCTATCTCTTGCAAATCAAACGACTGCCTTTTGATGTAGAGATATATTTTCATATGATTAGTGTTGTTGTTATTTAACCCTCGGCCATCCTTGATCCTGTAGACTTATTAACGTGACTGCTGTTGCTTGAGTTGATACATGTTATTGTGTGATGGTTGTGCTAGCGAGGGATTCCTATATTGATGTCATTGTTGTTTTCTAATTCTTCCCGTTGTTATTGGTGTTGTTTTTGTGAAACATCTTTGATACCCAATGGGAGAAAGTTTTGTTGCAGACGTCAAACGCGAAAGTTGTTTGTATTAACCATAGAAGACAGTAGAAGAAAGACGAAAACTGTGATATTTTCTGTGATTTGCTGCTGGCGAATCAAGACATCTTTAACATGACTATTTTTAGGTAAAGCATTCAGTAACATAATTATCATATTGGAAATATTAGAGAGGGATGGATCAATACAAGGAGAGAGAGAGAGGGGGTGGGTTGAATAAGTGAAGAGGGTGAAACGAAGAGATTGAGCGATAGACTAACAGATATACTAATAAGGTGAGCGTGAATTAGAAAAAGAAAGAGAAAAAGAGTACAAAAACGTAGCTTGTAGGTCTTCTGAATTTTATCCGTTTTAATAGGTCGCCTTTGGAAATATCGAAGTAGTTTTATGGGTTCTGTTGGAGAAAACGTGTCAAAATGATACCTACACCGGATTTAAGAAGAGTTTGGAGGCTATACCTTGCTTTAAAGAGAACGTGTGCGTGGTGTATAGTTGTGAAAAAGTTACTCAGTTAATAATAAGGTAGATGTTAAGAGTTCGCTAACATTACGTAGTAAACAGAATGTTTTAGAGTTTTGAACTTCTTATTTGTCCGAAGTTCCTGTAAACTAATACCAGGAATAACTGGCAGAGGTTAATGGGGGTTAATGTTAAAGTTAAAAGTCTGGGGGTTGAAAGATAGAAGATAGTAGATGAAGCCATAAGACATCTGGGCAAATATAGTGTTCCAGACGTTATGTCTTTCTGAAAAGTGAAGATTCAGTAAAGTGTTCTGAAGATTATACGAAGATCGGTGGAGAGTGTGAGGTGGTTATGCCGATTTGTGTTTGATGGTGGAAATATGTAGTCAAGTTACAAATAAAAACACAATTGACTGAGTGGTAATATCGTCCCGAACTATCTTATAAATGTAAACTGTTGTTCAATTTCTTTTGATCGAAGGATAAAGATTTCTTAAGATTATTTATGAGTTACTTGCTGTTTTAATTGACATATCCTTGAGCATTTCAGTTAAAGGTCTACTAATTTGTCTTGGTTGGTCTCTTTTCATCTTACTACTTCCTATTCCTCTGCTTCGATATCGATCACCGTGATTTCCAAACTTTTCCATATCCTGTAGTGACACCGTCTGCGTACGCAGGTATTGCATTTCTGTACCTGTGCAAGGGTTCAAGAGCCAATCTCACAGACGTGATTAGGGGAAGAAACCATAACAGATCAAGCATCTGATAATAATAATAACAGAAGTGTGATCTTAACTGATTGGAAGTGTTATCATGTACTTTATTATTGTCTTGATATGAAAGATGGGCTACAGCAAATATTATGCTCAATACCACAGGTTTGCTTGTCAGTTGCTTAACCATAACTAGCTGAGCATGTCCCTTAGTGGCTGACGATATGTGCATTTTTGATCACGAGCCGAAGTAGTGGGCGGGAGGCATTATAGCCATGTGTTGAGAGGAATTCTTTGGGGTTTGAATAATACACCTCAGGAAACATGGGTGTTTTGTTCTTCGTCATTAAACAAACCTCATTCAGAGACCTTTTGGGTGGAATGGGCTACTCAACCTGAAAAAAATTCTAACTGGGCCCCACCTGCAAGTTCATGCGCTGTTTATCTTGATATGAGATCAGAATAATACGCACATATGGTTGCGGTGCACGTGCCTGGTGTACCCTTATCAGACAGGTAGTCATGATGAATATACTGGGCTTCGTATAGTTTACCCCAGTGTCACTTTCATGGTATGCTCTGTTCTCTGACACAATAATAATAATTATTATTATCATCATTATTATTGTTATTATTATTATTATTATTATTATTATTATTATTATTATTATTATTATTATTATTATTATTATAGGGTGAAAGAGCAGTGCATGCCA
>NC_068984.1:123723494-123724348 GCF_001194135.2 Octopus bimaculoides | reverse complement strand
TCATGGGAACTGCCCATATCCTACGTAAAATACTGTCTATGTGATCTCAAATTTTTAAACATTATCTAGAACAACACTGTACAAATTCAAATATATGGTACCCTAGGCATAACACCTATATGAACTTCTAACTTGTATCTTGAGGTCTCTGGGTGAGACTTGGATCCAACTTGTACAAATGCAAAGCAAAAGTCAAACATAAAATAATAATAATAATAATAATAATAATAATAATAATAATAATAATAATAATAATAATAACAACAATAACAGCAACAACAACAACAATAATAATAATAGACGTCACTGTTACCGTTCAACCAAATTCCCTGGAGGGAATTCGAACCAAGATGTCGATTGTAAAGTGTCCATTTATTTGGTCACATCATGTGATTTTAAGCACAGTCATGTGAGAGAATGAAGGAGAATAAAAGTGGACAGACAGATCACACACATACACAGTCACAAACACACACACACACACACACACACACACACACACACACACACACACACACACTCATAAAACACATATATGTATGTATATACATATATAAACACACACCATTTACTACAGTTTACCTTTGCTCATACAGACTGGTACATCGAGAAATCTCACTGGAACGAGACATTAATCTATTCAATGTCTAATGGCGAAGCTAGAGTTTATGCGTGTGTGTGTGTGAGAGAGAGAGAGAGAGTTTAGGGGGAGAGAAAAAGAAAGCGAAAGAGAGAAAGTAGATAGAAATATAATAAGAGACTGAAAAAGAGAAATAAGCGTTTGCATGTGAGCTGGATTGTCCAGTATTCTCGCCTGTCTTTCAGAACTTCACATTGACAGAATCTCTCGGAAC
>NC_068984.1:123719581-123723066 GCF_001194135.2 Octopus bimaculoides | reverse complement strand
TGCTGCTGCTGCTGCTGCTGCTGCTGCGAATAACAATGACGATGATGATGATGGTTTCAAAGTGGCGACGAGAATGGTGCGAGTGAACGGGCCTGCCCTTGGCATACGCCTGTAGTTGGAAAAAAGGAAAGGAAAAAAGGCACCTGCCCCCAAAAGCCAGGGCACCCATGGGTTTTATGGGTTTTTTTCCATGAGAAGCCCTCGAACATCTCCTCCCTATTGAGAATCAAACATTGTTGATTTTTAAAATTTTGTTAGTCTTGTTTACACGCAAAACCCTTACAACATCACACACGCACACATATACACACGCCTTCTGTGGTTTCCATAATGTTTTTCTTAATGTAAACCATTGTAGTTAAGAAAGAAATCACTGGCAACGTTCGCACTTGAAACTTCGTGAGTTGACAACGAACATTAAACTAGTTGATCAATCAGTTTGGAAGTCGAAGAACTTTCTTACTGGGAATTATGGGTAAATTTCTGAAATCCTGCGTGTGTCACCACTACCGATCGGTACCACTAGTTCGGGGTAAACTTCTCACGCAGTGCAGTTTAGTCAGACAGGCTTGTTCAAAAAGTACGCAGAGAGACAAAACAGTTCAGCACGCATTCGTTCAGTATCCAAGCATTGCTAGCTTTTGCTTTTATGTTGAACTATTGATGAGACGTATAAAACGGATCCCATTATCAGACGAGTCCATTGTGATTTGTGTAGCCTCTCTCCTTTAACCTGAAAGGGAAGGTAGTCATCTTTTGCCAGGTGGCTGCAGTTGAAGAGGTCCTGTTGCTGATGAGGTTAAAAGGTCAAAGAGTAAACACCAACTGACTTTTTTCAGTTGCACTTGTAAAAAACTGTAAAGATGAAGAGGGAGGTGCTGAGCTCAAGAAAATTTACTTTAAAATGGATGGAAGTAGCGAAAATTGCATGATTGCACGAGGCCGCTCTAAATGTATGCCTGAAGGTAGGGAAACAATTGTCGTACGTGTACGTAGCACTTGGTCGTCAGGATGATCTAAGGTCTGTAGTGTTCTTCGATGGGTCCTAGATGGAAGCACTCCTATATTACGAGAACAACATCATCAATTATTATTTCTACAAAATGTGAAGGTGACTGTTTGGCAGAATCGTTGAAGTATCGAGCAAAATGTCTTGCGGCATTTGTTCCTGCGTTTTACCATCTGAGTTCGAATCTTACCTCGGTCAACATTGCCTAATCCCCCACTAACATTTTGACCGTGATTAGTCATGTATTTTTCTGTGTGAGAATGGGTAATTTTTGGAAAAGTGTGAGAGTGTATTTGAGTCCTCATTGTCCAATATGACCTTCCATTCTTTAAAGTTGCATTTTCGAAGAAAGCTGACTAGTATTTCTAGCAGACAGGTGGTACAACAATGCAGCAGACTTTCACGTCATTGGCTCACACAAGTCATTGTAGGAGTGGTAAAAGTGACAGAAGAACGATTGGATTAAAGGCAAAGTAAACAATTTGAATTTAAGCTCGGCATAGTAATTAGAGAATATCAATTCCGAACACTGAATATTGTTCGTATCGCCACCTTCTCCGCCATTTTTTTCCCTATCAGAAACTGTCAGGATATTATAATAAATGTGAAAAAAGCATTGAGATTTTTTCTTTACAGTCTTAAAAAGAGGATTCATATTGGCACCAACTGTTTGGTGAAGATGAAGCCTGAGAATTGATTACAATAGGCGTAGAAAATAGTAAATAAAGGGAAAGATGTCACAAAGAACGGAGAGAAAAAAGAAAATGTGAGAGAGGGGAGAGATAGAAATACAGAAAGAAACAGAGGAAATGTGTAAATGAAGAAAGAAAGAAAGAAAGAAAGAAAGAAAGAAAGAAAGAAGAAGGAAGGAAGGAACGAACGAACGAACGAAAAAAGCAAGAAAGGACGGAAAAGACAGAAGCAAAGAAAATTTAGAGAAAATTTTAAAATAAAAGTAGGTGAGAAGAAGAAGAAGAAGAAGAAGAAGAAGAAGAAGAAGAAGAAGAAGAAGAAGAAGAAGAAGAAGAAATGGAAATGGAAATAAACGACAGAGGATGATAATGAACGAGAAACATTAAAAAGAGGGGAGACGAGGAGAGGGAATAGGAATACATGGGAATATTAGTGCAGAACAACAAAATGTGGGTGAGAGAAAGAAAGAGAAATATAGAGCAAAAAAAAATGAGAATAATAAACGACAAACAACAGAGCGAGAGAGAGTTAGAGAGAGCGAGAGAGAGTTAGAGAGAGCGAGAGAGAGTTAGAGAGAGAAAGAGAAGAAAAGAAGGAGATATACCAAGAGATTAATCGCAAATATGAAGCAACCGAAAAAAGTATGAAAATAAGATTGGCCTCGTAAAAACGAAATGTCGGATCAACCTGTATGAGAGTTGAGATCACGTTGTACAGGAACGTAGCCATACACAAAGGAGCAGTTTGACTAATACGATATTGATTCCGTTCTCTATCCACAGGTATATGGATACTTGTTTCAGTCATTTGACTGTGGCCATGCTGGAGCACCGCCTTTAGTCGAGAAAATCGACCCCAGGACTTATTCCTTGTAAGCCTAGTACTTATTCTATCGTTCTCTTTTTGCCGAACCGCTAAGTTACGGGGACGTAAACACACCAGCATCGGTTGTCAAGCGATGGTGGGGGTACAAACACAGACACACAAACAGAGATACATATATATATACATATATATATATACATATATACGACGGGATTCTTTCAGTTTCCGTCTACCAAATCCACTCACAAGGCTTTGGTCGGCCCGAGGCTATAGTAGAAGACACTTGCCCAAGGTGCCACGCAGTGGGACTGAACCCGGAACCATGCGGTTGGTAAGCAAGCGACTTACCACACAGCCACTCATGCGCCTATACATATTCTTATATTCATTTATGTATTTTTCTTCTTGTTTTGTTTTATTTATTTTTTTTTTTTGTGTCACTTATTATAATATCAGCAGTGCTGTGCCACCGCTTTGAACGGTTTTACGGAATTATATTGAGGCTCAAGTATTTATTTTAAGTGTAGTGTTTGTCGATTTGTATTTCTTACACTGTTAAAGTTACAGGACAAAAGTAAGGAGCACCGTTTTGCAACGCAAAATGTGTACGGCAACAAAGACAAAAATACGAATAACATGGTACGCAATTACAAATGCAAACAGCAAGAAAATAACAACAGGTGTCTTTCGATTGAGAACGAATCAAATTGAGCTGGCGTGTATGAAGTGAAAGCCTAAAGGTAGAAACATAGGAGATGGACATAAAAGGTATTGGCGGTCGGCAGTCAGGCCACGAAAGAAAGATGTATGTATATATATATATTATACATACATATATATTTATTATGCATATATATATATATATATATATATATACTATACATACATATATATATTTATTATATATATATAATATATATATATGTATATACATATATATATAGAGTATATATTTATA
>NC_068984.1:123710798-123714513 GCF_001194135.2 Octopus bimaculoides | reverse complement strand
TTATATGTCGCATTCACACTCTCACACAGACATACATCTTTAACGCTACAATAAATATCTCTGTTATTCATCTAATACGGTTGTGGTCTTTCATTACTGGTCATCTATGTTATCGTCGTATAACATATCATGTATATCATCATTTGATATATATATTTGTATGTTCGACCGTGTGACGCGTTTAAATAAAAGGAGTCCTGTTTTTCCATTCGTCGCCATTTCTCCTTTTATGAGTTCGCACGGTCGTCTCTTACATATATATATATATATATACATATAGATAGATAGATAGATAGATAGATAGATAGATAGATAGATAGATAGATAGATAGATACTGCATATATTATATGTCTTCCAGAAAAATCTACTAACACTGTGCGACATTAACATCAGTGGTTGTTAAGTGCAAGCTGTTTGACCGATATGTTTGTGATATCGATACTTTCCGACAGTATCTCTCAATCTATGAGTAAGAGTGGCTCTGAGAATTTGAGGAGTGACACAAATCATGCATTCATATCTGTACTACCTCAGGAACAGTAATGAAAAGTTACAAAATTTAAATAGCAAAACATTTAAACCGTTTATTTCTTTCCTGCACTCTTTAGGAATACCTCTATACAATGAATCAGAGAGAAACCCTCTATGTGGTGACTGACTTAGCCAAAATCTCAACTAAATCTTCTTCAAATCCCACCCTATTGTCTTAAGTGAGAACGAGACACATGAAGCAATAAGGTCTAAAGTAAGGAAAGGTTACATTTGATTGTGTAGTTCCACAAAAAATGTAGTTTTTGATATCCACAAAACATTCATATATAATAATTACAACTCTAATGTCTTTAATGTTCAATTTTCTGGATTAAGATTAACCTGAGGTTAAACAATTAACTCCACCAGACCTACTGCAGAGTGAGTTCTTTTTCCTTTAATACTAGTGAATAATAATACTACTGCGCTCCTTCCGGGCGAGGACCCCATAAAACTGAACTTTGATATCGTTGATAAAGTAACAAAACCCCCGGAAATCTCCTTCTACGGAGAAAATAAATATATTTTCACTGTCTTGCCTCAAATACATCCTTAGAATATATTCTTGAAATCTTCAACTTCTTTTATGTACATTTTCTATGTTGCTCCTCCTTTCCCTTGTCATGATTAGTGCAAACCGATTGCAGCTGACCTTCCATAAAAAGTCGGTGTGATATGCTATAGTAATCTAATTGAAGAAATGCTGAATTTCTTGATCTACTCCAATTTCCCGATCGCTGGCGCAGTGAAACGATTTTTCTAACCGAACATCACGTAATTTAATTGATCGAGACTGGCCTCCTTTCTAAAACAGTTTATCATTGTCAACCTAGAGTTGATACAATCTTTGCTGTTCTAGCCACAAGGCCTGAAATTTTGGGGGAGGAAGCCAGTCGCTTAGATCGACTCCAGTACGCAGCTGGTACTTAATTTATCGACCCCGAAAGGATGAAAGGCAAAGTCGACCTCGACGGAATTTTGAACTCAAAACATAAAGATAGACGAAATACCGCTCAGCATTTCACTCGGCGTGCTAACGTTTTTGCCAGATCGCCGCCTTAAAAATATACTTTTCTACTCTAAGCACAAGGCCCGAAATTTGGTACTGGTACTTAATTTATCGACCCCGAAAGGAAGAAAGACAAAGTTGACCTCGGCAGAATTTGAACTCAGAATGTAAAGACAGACGAAATACCGCTAAGCATTTCGTCCGGCGTGCTAACATTTCTGCCAGCTCGCCGCCTTGAGTTGATACAATATTGCCTCTTAGCTATATTTGACAGGATAGTTATTTATTATTTTATCACAGCAACTATAAGACGCCATATATCCGTTGCAAATAGAGAATATATACTGGAATGCAAATCACACAATTCAACCTGTATCTATAACGTGCGCCAGAGTCTACCTAACACATAGCTTGGAGTTGGTTGGCCTAGGAAACACGTCATTTAACCCATACAAAAAGGATGCTCAATCAAGAACTGTAAAATCCTCAATAAGAAATGTTACAGCTTTCTTATTTCTACTGTAATTCATACAGACCAAACACCTTGATTTAATTACAGAATTTAACTTCCATCTCTCCGTTGAGAAAGTGAAAATTTCACTGAAGTGTCTGTCCTCTTTTATCTTCCATGCTTTGATACTAAATAGTTTAACATTACTTTATGGCTTTATGGCTAAACTCGATTTAATGAGTAGTACAACAAAATCTTTCGCTCTCAGTATAATTTCCTCGTTCTTAACGGATCTCTCAATTCTGCTGATATCCAGGGATGAGCCAAATTAAAAACCAGTTCCATTCTTGATGGCTTTCTTCCGTCAATTTCATTATTTCTGATCGTACCTTTTGTGGATCTGCTAGGATAACTTAATCCTATATTAACAAATGGCGCTTAGCAGCACTAAATTCCTCTCCTAAGAATGCATATAATAGATAGACAAGGAGCTTACACGACATGTACTTTTTTGTGTGAAACAGGAGTAAGGGAAACTGTATAGCAGCCCATTGTATGGATTGCAAAAGTAATTCAAACGTAGATGTTTGTCATACACTTTGCCACACTGAGTCTATCTAAAAAAATACGTTAAAGATATATGAGCCTATGGAATAATAAGCCGCAAGGCGGTGAGCTGGCAGAAACGTTAGCACGCCGGGCAAAATGCTTAGCGGTATTTCGTCTGTCTTTACGTTCTGAGTTCAAATTCCGCCGAGGTCGACTTTGCCTTTCATCCTTTCGTGGTCGATAAATTAAGTACCAGTTGCGTACTGGGGTTGTTATAATTGACTGTCCCCCTCCCCCAAAATCTCGGGCCTTGTGCCTAGAAAAGAAACGAATATACTTTATATATTGATCTGTTTAATATCCCCACATATGCGTATACATAGGTGTGTGCATATATATATACATGAACGTGGTGTGTATATATATATATATATATATATATACATGAACGTGTATATACAAGCGTGTATTGATGTGTATGCAAGTATGTGTGTTTGGATATGTGTTTCTATGTATCTATATACGTGTGTGTGTGTGTGTGTGTGTGTGTGTGTTATTGTGTGTTTGAGTGCGTGCATGTGTGCGTACCTGTATGTGTATGTGGGAAGGGTGTGTGACAATAGCGTTATAATTTCGGAAGTTCCTCTCCGATTGTTTTGCGTTAAATACCAGAACGTTATAGCTTAATAGATTTGCGGGGGTTGTTACTTCCGGCATACAGCATGCTGGGTGATTGGTACTTCCTGTATAATGCATGCTGGGTGATTGAACACCGAATTCCGGAAATAACAAACGGAATTGTCTGGAAAAATAAGAAATGCTTGTTAATTATCTGAATTTCACGGTCGGTTTATTTGACGAGTCAGCGGTGGTTGCGTCAATATTGGTTCCAGGTGGTGAAGCGGCGTATCTATTGGGCGAGAGGCGTAAATATTTAGATGATAAAGATGTATTGTTGTTTTCAAGTTGTTGTTGTTGTCCTCGTCGTTTTTGTTGTTGTAGTTGTTGTTGCAGTTGAGCCCCAGGTCAGGCACGTGAATGCCCTCATTGAGTAGTCCTTTGGTTAAAGGTCCCGAAATCGTGACAATTCTACCTGTAGTGGTGTAAATAGATGCATTTATAAGAGTGCGGGATGTAGTAATGATGCAGTGGTGATTATGGTGGTGGTGGTGGT
>NC_068984.1:123708542-123710264 GCF_001194135.2 Octopus bimaculoides | reverse complement strand
TACTATTATAAATTTGTAAGTTTAACTCCTCGGTTCATTTTCTAAGATTAAGTACAATGATCAACGCCTGAGGTCAACTCTTCGATCAAATTGTTGTCTTGAACATTTGAGCTCAATTCTTGACTTCAATTTAGAGTTAGACTCAGGAATTGTTAAAAGCGTTCCAATCCGGGCATTTCTTTTTATAAATTTTGGATTATACTGTCCTGTGTAACCTTCACTATTGAAAAAAAAATTAGACTGATTCTTTAATGATTCTGCCAATATATTAGGTTGTCAAGAAAGTTCTTGCGGTTTTTAACCTTTAAATTCAGATACACATATCTCGGCTCAAACAAAGCTTTATTAATCGGAATAAACACCATCAGAATCAACACACTTTTGCCAACGCGAAATAAGTTTATTTATGACAATAGCGTAAAAATCCTGTTGATTAACAGCCCAGTCAAGATGGTATTCTCTTCATCTCCTGCTCTTGTATTTGCACACATTTACAAAATGACTTTCTGAAATGAACTTCCATGATGCAGCTGAGGAGTACATTTTCATTGCATACCTTATGTGGTGTTCTCATTACATAAATAAATGGAGTTTGTACGAAACGTACGTACTGCTATAACCTAATACATTTTTGTTGCTTTTCTTCATACATATATATATATATATATATATATATATAGAGAGAGAGAGAGAGAGAGAGAGAGAGAGAGAGAGAGAGAGAGAGAGAGAGAAAGAGAGAGAGAGAGAGAGAGAGAAAGATAGATAGATAGATAGATAGATAGATAGATAGATAGATAGATAGATAGATAAAACTTACTTAGAAATAGATGCGTGGCGTTCAATCATATAATAATATTTTTAAAAATATACATGTATATACACGTGCATATATGGGTACAGGATGTCATAGAACGTAAACAACATGAAATACGAAAACATCACGAAGTACGAAATATGAAAACATGGAATACGAACATTTTTTGCGAACAACGAAAGAAATAAATGTAAAACAAGACAAGCAACATAGAGAACGACCCTTCATCAGTTGTCAACTGTTTTTCTACTCCGTATTTCAAGCGATTCACAAGATACGCCTTCGACAAAACAGTTGCTCCCACAAAGCAAATTAAATAAAATTTGGCTTTTGCCGAGGATCAAAGTTGGTAACAAAAGCAGGACAGTGAAACGAACAGAAAGGGCTACTAAGCATTAACGAGGTTAGGTGTGAACGCTGAAGGTACAAGCTTCGACAGGAGGCAGACAAGAATACGTCTGATCTCTGCTGCTGATCGGAAGGAAAAAAACTCAAGTTAGGAAAAGAAACATGGCCGATGGTCACGTGCGAGCAACGAGAGAGCAAAGGAGGAAGAATGAAAGGATGACAGAGAAAAACGAAAGGGGGAGAAAGGAAGATAAAAAGAATTCCAGAAAGGAAGAAAGAGGAAATGAAAAGGGAAAAAGAATGAGAAATAGAAATAGAGATAGTAATAGAAATAGTAATAGAATAATAAGAGTCGCATCGAAATTATTAAGGTAAAACTTACTTGGAAGTGGATGCGTGGCGTTCAATCATATAATAATGCAAATAATATATATATCTATGCATATATGCATGCATATATATATACTCACATATATATGTATATGTATATATGTGTGTGTGCGTGTTTGTGTGTATGTGTGTGTGTGTGTGTGTGTGTGTGTGTGTGTGTGTGTGTGTGT
>NC_068984.1:123707284-123708075 GCF_001194135.2 Octopus bimaculoides | reverse complement strand
CAATGTGTGTGTGTGTGTGTGTGTGTGTGTGTGTGTGTGTGTGTGTGTGTGTGTACATATGTATGTGTGTATGTATGTACGTATGTGTGTATGTATGTTTGTATGTATGTATGTATGTATGTATGAATGCCTGTAAGAATGAATAGATGGGTGGTTAGATGGATGGATGAATGAATGGATGTTTGTGTTTGAGTGTGTGTATATGTGTGTATGTGTGTGTGTATGTATGTGTATGTGCGCGCGCGCGCGTGTCTGTAATGTCGATACGTATGTGTTCGAGGGATGTGAACTGGAATAAAGGTAGACAAGTGTTTTGACATTTTGCTAGGTGTAGATGAAGGTCAAACACAGGCGGCGGAGAGACAGACATATATATATCAAGAAGATGAGAAAGAAAATGAAAGAGAAATATCTGATGGGCGAGATGAAGAACAAGGAAGATAAAGGAGAAGCAAGTCGGAAATTTTTCACTTGAACACGATAAAAGAATATGAATATTAAATCGAGATACAAGACAAAAGAGGTGTAGGATAGAACAGCCGACAGGAAAAGATGTATGTAGAGAGGGGTTGAGAGAAAACGGGTAGAACAGGGACACAGAGGAAATGAATGAAGGACGTGCTGGTGAAACAGCATAGTTGAGAGTTGTATCTTCATTGGAAAAGGAAAATATGGGAAAGCGATGTAAATAGATGGATAAATAGACAGAGATGTAGATAGATAGATAGATAGATAGATAGATAGATATCTTTTTATTATAGCCACACAGGGCTAAATACAGAAAATGGACA
>NC_068984.1:123705626-123706319 GCF_001194135.2 Octopus bimaculoides | reverse complement strand
ATAGAACGCATTGGTCGTTTGGAAGTTGCACAAGTTTGATCCCGGACGGCAGAGCTTTTGTAGAGCTTGGTGACACTCGCGGTGCCAATCGCCCAGTTTCGGTCTCTTCCTGATCCATGTTTGCAGTTCGGTGAGTGAGACGAGCTGCGGGAAGGCGTGCCTCACAAACGGCGCGCACACCTGTTCACCGTCGTCAATGAAGTTCCAGAGATTCCGCAGTCTCAGCGCATGTCTGCGCATCATTAACCACGGCATCCCCAGTCCTCCATGTAACGGTTGTTGACAGCAAATGGATCGCCTCACCATCGGAACGCCACCTTTCCACAGAAAGCGGAAAGAAAGCACAACTCATGGGCTAATTCTAGTCCGAGTACTTGAAACAAAGTAGCCTTCGATAAAGACACCAAAGAGCCATGTGGTAGTATTAAAACGGGCGACAAATTAGATTACAGCTAAATTAGTAGGCACAAGCCATTTAATGATCGGCTACACTGATAATATGTTGTTTGTTGCTGGCACTCCGTCGCTTACGACGTCGAGAGTTCCAGTTGATCCGATCGGAACAGCCTGCTCGTGAAATTAACGTGCAAGCGGCTGAGCACTCCACAGACACGTGTACCCTTAACGTAGTTCTCGGGGATATTCAGCGTGACACAAAACGTGTGTGTACATATATATATATATATATATATA
>NC_068984.1:123701888-123703645 GCF_001194135.2 Octopus bimaculoides | reverse complement strand
TGTGATTTCTGCAATGTGGTGCATAAATTGTCAAGTAAATGAGATGCATCTTTGCCTCCACTGATTCACTTGCAAAGTGTTGAGTAAAATTATTTCGTTGCAGACCTCCTTTGGGTCTTTTTATTATCACTACGACACACATAGTCCCCAGTTGGTAACATTGATTTCAAGGCCCTCCTAGATGAGAGACTGGCATTCCACTTAATGTCTATGTTCCATGCTGGCATGGATTGGAGAGTTATTAATGTAGAAATATGGTATCGTAGCTACTAACAGTTGAGGGTTGTGTAGTCTAGACGGCGTTTTTAGATTTCATTATTCTCTTTAACCCGGGCAAAGCCGGGTATTTCTGCTAGTATATAAATATATATATGTAAATATATATCTGTATATGGCCAATATCCGGCATATACAGGTGCTTACAAGTATTACCTCTAAAATTTACAATACCTACGTGTATATGTGTATATATATATATGTGTGTGTGTGTGTGTGTGTGTGTGTGTGTGTGTGTGTGTGTGTGTGTGTGTGTGTGCGAATGTATGTGTGTATGTATGTTTAATAATTGTAATATAAATATTATATAGGTATTATAACTATATATATTATATTTAATTGTATATAATTATCCATTTCATGGACTATAATTACATACATATAAATATATACATATATGTATGTGTCTCTGTGTGTGCATGTATATAGATATAGATATAGATATACATATATATACATACACACACACACACACATACATATATACATACAATATGCAAGGACGCAACCTTATGTGTGTGTGTGTGAGAAAGAGCGTGGTATGTGTGTAGTGGGCGTAGATAGTCGAACAGTTGCAGCGTACATTGTTGTACGTTGTTTGAGTTATGGTTGTGTGTGTACTCGTTTAATGTGTCACATCAAAGCTAAGTTGATAAAATGTTTTCTAAGGTTACCTGTTGTTCAGCAAGTGTTGCTAATAGGGCGGAATAAATACTCAATCAAACGTTAAAATACACTGTTGTGGGGTGTGTTATATGTATACATATGCTTACATACATACACAAACACGTATATACATATACATATACATATGTGTATGTATGACTCTGTGTGTGTGTAACTGTATCTGTGTGTGCTTGTATGTATGTGTGAGTGCGTGTTGCTGAGGAACAATAGTGAAATAAGTAAAAGGTAAAATTACAGGAAAAATAACACAGCTCAAGGAATAAATAAAACACAGTTTATCATTAATCTGTCCAATCTTTTGAATAGATATTATATAATATATACTTATTCAATCGTTCAAGATTTGTCAACAGAGGAAAGATTAACTCAATACATATTACTTGCCCATATAAAGGAGCACTTTCTCAGTTACGACGCCCAGGGTCCCAGCAGATACGATCAGCGGAACAGCTTGCTCGTGGAATTAACGTGCAAGTGGCTGAGCACTCCAAAGACATGTGTACCCTTAACGTAGTTCTCAGGCAGATTCAGCGTGACACAGAGTGTGACAAGGCTGTCCCTTTGAAATAGAGGTACTACTTATTTTTGCCAGCTGAATGGACTGGAGCAACGTGAAATAAAGTGTCTTGCTCAAGGACACGACGCGTCGCCGGAAATTGAACTCACGACCTTACGATCGTGAGCCGAATACCCTAATCACTAAGACACGCGCCTTCGCTGTTTGTAGAGAATTGTAGAAAACTAACCCTTTTCAAAGGCTTCTGACATTGCAAATCAGCTAAAAGTTAGTCCAA
>NC_068984.1:123693279-123699972 GCF_001194135.2 Octopus bimaculoides | reverse complement strand
ATACGACGGATTTCTTTCTGTTTCTTATTTCTTTACTGCTCACAAGTGGCTACACACAGAGGGGACAAACAAGGACAGACAAACGGATTAAGTCAATTATATCAACCCCAGTGCGTAACTGGTACTTATTTAATCGACCCCGAAAGGATGAATGGCTAAGTCGACCTCGGCGGAATTTGAACTCAGAACATTAGCAGCAGATGAAATACCGCTAAACATTTCGCCCGGCGTGTTAACGTTTCTGCCAGCTCGCCGCCTTTCTGTTTCTGCCTACCAAATCCACTCACAAGGCTTTGGTTGGCCCGAGGCTATAGTAGAAGACACTCGCCCAAGATGTCACGTAGTGGGACTGAACCCGGAACCATGTGTTTGGTTAGCAAGCTATTTACCACACTCATGCGCCTATAATCAAACATTATTAGGAATTGTTTTTAAAAAATTCGTTTTTGTATCTGCTCTGCAAGAGTCTTGATGTGAATCCGAGTGTTGAAACAAATTTTGTTGTGTCTTGGAAAAGTCACTATGCCAATATTAATAACACACGCGCTGATTCAATTAGACATCAGAGCACATTGTCCTTCACGTCTTGCTAACTTGACTAGATCTTATTCTACTTCGTTTTTGTATCTGATTTACAACATTCTTGATATGAATCCGTGTTTTGAAACAAATTTTGTTTCGTCTAGAGAGAGTCATCATGCCAATATTATTAACAAATGCACTGATCCAGTTCCACTCCGTTATTATTAGTCAATTGGTTAAATTACCATATTAAATAAAAAATCAGTTAGTTAGTTGGATATTGAACCAATTCGCTAATAATAAAGGAATGGAATTGCACCAGTGGGTGTGTTAATAATATCGGCAAAAAGACTCCTCAGACGCAACAAAATTTTTTTAAATTGCGAAAATATTTTGTGCATGGTAGAAGTATAACCAATTTATTATACCTAAATATTCTTTTCTACTCTAGGCACAAGGCTAGGGGGAGGCCAGTAGATTAGATCGACCTCAGTACACAACTGGTACTTAATTTATCGACCCCGAAAGGATGAAAGGCAAAGTTGACATCGGCGGAATTTGAACTCAGAATATAAAGACAGACGAAATACCACTATTTCGCCCGGCGTGCTAACGTTTCTTATTTCTTTATTGCCCACAAGGGGCTGAACATAGAGGGGACAAACAAGGACAAAGGGATTAAGTCGATTACATCGACCCCAGTGCGTAACTGGTACTTAATTTATCGACCCCGAAAGGATGAAAGGCAAAGTCGACCTCGGCGGAATTTGAACTCAGAATGTAACGGCAGACGAAATACCGCTAAGCATTTCGCCCGGCATGCTAACGTTTCTACCAGCTTGCCGCCTTATTGTAACTAAATATTAACAACAAAATCTTATGTGAACTACCAAGGGTCATATGGACTCGGTTGAGAAACACTGCTCAGCACAAATTCAATCTGTATATAAGAAATAGCACAGAAGACAAATATATTCAATTCAAATCTTGATAACGAAACTGTGAAGATCTAGAAATGTCGTTTCTGGGTTCAGGAACTCTATTGTCAAACACCACCACTACCACAAAAAAAGAACTCTAAAGTGCTAATGGGGCAGTATGAAAACGATAAAATAAAGAGAAAAATTAAACATTGTCATATAGGCGCAGGAGTGGTTGTGTGGTAAGTAGCTTGTTTACCAACCACATGGTTCTGGGCTCAGTTCCATTGCGTGGCACCTTGGGCAAGTGTTTTCTACTATAGCCTCGGGCCGACCAAAGCCTTGTGAGTGGATTTGGTAGACGGAAACTGAAAGAAGCCCGTCGCATATATGTATATATATATGTATGTGTGTATGTGTTTGTCCTGCCAACATCGCTTGACAACCGATGCTGGTGTGTTTACGTCCCCGTAAGTTAGCGGTTCGGCAAAAGAGACCGATAGAATAAGTACTAGGCTTCCAAAGAATAAGTCCTGGGATCGATTTGCTCGACTAAAGGCGGTGCTCCAGCATGGCCACAGTCAAAAGACTGAAACAAGTAAAAGAGTAAAAAAGAGAGTATATATTTAGTGAGATAAACACTCACACACACACACATATACGTATGTATGTATGTATGTACGTATGTTATACGTACATACACACATATATACATACACACTTATATACATATTAGTATTATTATATAAAGGCAGTGATTGGGCAGAATCGTTAGCACGTCGGACAAAATACTTAGCGTACTTCGTCCGTGTTTCGTTCTGAGTTCAAATTCCACCAAGGTCGTTTTTCCTTCTCATCCTTTCGGGTTCGATAAAATAAGTACCAGCTGACTACTGGGGTTGATGTAATCGACTAGCGCCTACTCGCCTTAAAATATCATTTTTGTGCGTATTAAAGAAAGGATTATCATTATTGTATTATATTATATATGTGTGTGTGTGTGTGTGTGTACATGTAGAGAGAGAGAGAGAGAGATAGTAGAGGCAGGTATATAATAGAATTGAGGGATTAAAGAGAGACAACGGAAGCTAGAAAGAAAGACAGATAGAAAGAAGGAAAAGGAAAGGAAGATTCTATAGAATATGGAGGATAAAGATAGAGCGACAACGGCAAAGAGAGACAGCATAAGTAGAGTGAGAGAGAGAGGAAGAAAGCAAGAGTGAGAGGCGGTGGAGGCGGGGGGAGAATAGGAAGATTGTATATTCAATAGAATACGGAAACCAAAAGACATGTGCTGATCTGCGCATTATTGATTATTTCATAAAGATAGCAGAATGGAGTGCTGCTGCTTCTGCTATTGCTGATGATGATGGTGATACTGCTGCTGTTGTTGTTATTGTGCAGGTGTTTGTAATTGCTGTATTTGTTGTTGTTGTTGTCGTTATTATTATTATTTCTGTTAATTGATGTAGCAATAGTTGTCGTAGTCATCGTTGTTGTTGTTGTTGTTTCTTTCTACATGTGTGGGGTGTTTATGATTCTATCAACAGTTTTATGGAATCATCAGATTCCATGATGAAGTATTGAGGTCAGACAGTCTTCAGGTAGTGTTGTGTGTTGTGCTGTGTTATGTTATATGTTGCATGGTGTAGCGTTGGAAGCGGCGCGGTGTGGTGTGGTTTGGTGAGGTTTTACGTAGTGTGCTGTTACATAGAGTTTGTGTAGTGTGCTGGTGTCAGATTTAGTGTTGTACTGTGCACCATAGTGTTATATAAAGTAGGATAGTATAATAGAGAAGTGTGGTAGTGCAACGTAGTTTGGTAGAGTAGCAATTAGTAATGGTATGGTAATGCGTACAGGGAGTTCGGGCTAAATTTGGCGGTTTTCATAGAAGGAAAAGAAAACACAATATCCCATCGAAAAATAAAAGTATTTTAAAAAGGTCAAAAATATCAGGAGTGGTGCAAGAGTGGCTGTGTGGTAAGTAGCTTGCTTACCAACCACATGGTTCAGGGTTCAGTCCCACTGCGTGGCACCTTGGGCAAGTGTCTTCTATTATACCTTCGGGCCGACCAAAGCCTTAAGTGTGGATTTGGTAGATGGAAACTGAAAGAAGTCCGTCGTTTGTGTGTGTGTGTGTGTGTGTGTGTGTGTGTGTGTGTGTGTATTTGTGCGTCTGTGTTTGCCTGTACCGCCACCATCGCTTCACAACCGATGCTGGTGTGTTTACGTTTCCTGTAACTTAGCGGTTCGGCAAAAGAGGTCCAATAGAATAAGTACTAGGCTTTTTCAGAATGTACAGCAAGGAGACGAACCCTGCTGTGACACACATAGGGCCTTCCAGCAGCAACCTGCTTCATCTGAGCTTCGACCACAGTCTCCCGCAATTTCATATAACCATCTGAGTTGAGCGGATGAATTCCGGCATGCAGACAGAAAGCCAATTGCGTTTTTTCAATGTATCTACACAAAATCAGGGGTTAAACAATTACGTCATTTTTCTATATAGTCCCCTTCCTTTTCCATGCACTTGGTCCAAAGGTCCACAGACTTGCCTATTCCCTCCAAGAAGGTTTTTGGTTGGTCATGCAACCATTTATGCACCGCTTCCTTCATTTCTTCATCCGTAGGAATTCGATGACCTCGTAAAACATCTTTGAGCAGTCCAAATATATGATAGCCGGAAGGGGCGAGATCTGGACTGTAAGCAGGGTGTTCCAGTACCTCAAAACCCAATTGGTTAATGGCTTCAATAGTCTAGGTGGCCGTGTGTGGGCGTGCATTGTCATGCAACAGCAAAACTTACTTCGACAATAGGCTTCGGTGTTTGGTGCAAATTGCTGGCTTCAGTTCGTACACCCCTTTCCCAGATAGTCTTCCTGTATAGGCCCTTTTTAGTCCCAAAAATGGCTAGCATCACCTTTCCCGCGGAAGACTGAGTCTTGAATTTCTTCGTCGCTGGTGAGCCAGGATGTTTCCACGCCATACTCTGTCTTTTGGATTCTACCTCATAAAGATGTACCCACGTTTCATCTCCTATGATTATTCTGCTCAAAAATTCTCCCCCTCGTTATTATAGCGATCAAGTAAACATTAGCAGACCTCAAGACGTTTGTGCTTGTGCTTTTCAGTAAGCTCTCTTGACACCCGTCTTGCACAGACTTTATGGAAGCCGAGTTCATCGTGGGTAGGCAGAACCATGACTAATCTGCAGAGAACGAGCTACCTCATCGATGCTAACTCACTGGTTCGCCATTACCATCTCTCCAGCTTGCCGAATCTTCTCGTCAGTGGTGGAGGCTGACGGGCGTCCTTCTATCTCATCGTGCGTCACGTTTGTCCGGCCACTTTTAAACTTCTCGATCCACTCATACACACTTCTACGCGGTAGTACACTGTCCTCGTACTGTGCTCAAAGCCTCAGATGTAATTCAGCTCCTGACACCTTCCAACCAGAGAAATCGGATCATTGCTTTTTGTTCTTCTTTGGTGCACATCGTTAGTAGAGCGGCCATGCTTACCCTGTAAAGCCAGAAAGAAAAGTGGCGCAATCACGTGACCACAATAGTACCAACTATAAGCACGCATGCGCAGAAGGTAATGTGACAATAATAACGATATGTAATGATGAAAGTGTGGATAATTTTTCACTTTTCCTCGAACATTTTCAGAGATGTAATTTTTTAAATTTTTGTCAGTTGGGATTGATACAAGAAACAAAAGACAATTCTGTTCAATATGAATTTTCACAACGATATCTTGTCGGTTAACCTGTATTTCCCAAATTTCTTGTATAAGCTCAGCGTCTTGTTATTTTCTCTTAATCGATAGGATATCACAATAATACTCCTTTTCATCTGTCCAAACTTTACTCTCGAACTCATGTAGTTCATACTCTGAAGGTAATTCTTTTGTTTTGGTGGTCTTTAGAACTCCTTTGTGGAGGAGCAATGGCCCAGTGGTCAGGGCAGCGGACTCGCGGTCATAAGATCGCGGTTTCGATTCCCAGACCGGGCGTTGTAAGTGTTTATTGAGCGAAAATACCTAAAGCTCCACGAGGCTCCGGCAGGGGATGGTTGCGAACCCTGCTGTACTTTTCCACTACAACTTTCTCTCACTCTTACTTCCTGTTTCTGTTGTGCCTGTATTTCAAAGGGTCAGCCTTGTCACACTGTGCCACGCTGAATTTCCCCGAGAACTACGTTAAGGGTACACGTGTCTGTGGAGTGCTCAGCCACTTGCACGTTAATTTCACGAGCAGGCTGTTCCGTTGATCAGATCAACTGGAACCCTTAACGTCATAAGCGACGGAGTGCCAATAACAAGAACTCCCTTGGGTTATTTTTGAACATGCTATCTTGGAAGAACCTGGATTGTTTTTCGAAGCTGTGTACGCGTGCAGTTTCGTCCGGCACTTTTTGTTTTATCTTCTCTGTAACTTTAGCGAATTTAGCGTTCTGACTTTAATTTATATTTTCTCATCAACTTTGGCTTCATACATGGCTTTATATTACGATTATTGCTTAAGTCTTTCAATGTTTCTGTACCAGAACGGAGTGCATCGATTTGTTTCATGATTTGTTTTTTCTTCTCACGTTGGTCTTTTATAAGTTTTGGTGCAGACTGTAGTAGCATAGAGTAACTCATTCAACGATTAGATTTCTAGTTCATTTTCGATTTAAGGTCTGAGTTCACCTGACAGATTATTTTGTCATTTATTATTTTACTATTGCGAGTCTTAGAAAGGTCATTGCCTTCCTTCGCGTCCATATCTTAAACTTTGACCCATTCAGCTATTACTTGCTCTTCAAGAGCTGTCAGATCACTTGTCTTGTTATCAACAGCATTTATTTCCAATAAATTGTCGGTAATCTCATTAGTATGTTCATCTGAAACGGTTTCATCTCTTGGGAGAGTATTTAAGTTGTTTTTGATTGTGCGTGTCACGTTATTTATTTCTTCCTGCATAGATTTTACTTCTATCACTGACATAATTTTTATCTGCTTATTTGCGAGTTGTATTCCCTTGGTTCCTCAAATCTGAAATTGAATTTTCTTCTTCTTCTTCTTCTTCTTCTTCTTCTTCTTATTATTATTATTATTATTATTATTATTATTATTATTATTATTATTATTATTATCATTATTATTATTATTATTATTATTATTATTATTATTATTATTATTATGACGGCAACGCGCTGGACGAAATGTTTAGCAGTATTTCACCCATCGCTACGTTTCTAAGTTT
>NC_068984.1:123688828-123693068 GCF_001194135.2 Octopus bimaculoides | reverse complement strand
GAAAGGATTATTATTATTATTGTTCAATAGTTTTATTTTTATAACGTCTTTCACTTCACAACCGAGCGCAGCTCTGTGTGCCTTGGGTATGTGCTGTGGTTTGCTGTGATGCTCTTATGGTTACTGTATTGAAAGTGTTTTGCATAAGATGTGTGCAGTGTCCAGTAGTGCAATTTTCTGTATGTTATATATATTTGTAAGTCCTGGTGTTTTTGTTATGTATTTGTCTGAATATTTTTTTATTATACCTATTATTATTATGATTATTATTATTATTATTATTATTATTATTATTATTATTATTATTATTATTATAAATTAATAGCATTATATAAACATTTGGAGGGAGGTGAGGCTAGTGAATTAAATCGACCCCCTAGCATTTTTATTTTGCGGGCCACAGATGAATGACAGGAAATTTTGAGCTCAACGGGTTTTGAACTCAGGACGAAAGAATTACTGCAAGGCATTTTCGCCAACACCCTAACGACTCAGTCAGTCCACCTTAGCGATAATGACGACAACGACGATGATGATGACGATAATAAGGATGAAGAGGAAAATGAAGAGGAGTTTGAAAGGAGAAGATAATTATCATTTTGGTTGTAATTGGCACACCATTCTTGTTCCCAGGTAATAAATCACTATCCTTAACATCAACATCATCATCATCATCATCATCATCATCATCATTCTCGTCCTCTTCATCATCATCATCATTATCATAATCCCCATCACCACGACCACCACCATCATGATCACCATCATCGTCATCGTCATCAGCATCACCACCATCATCATCATAATCATCACCACCATCATCGTCATCATCGTCATCATCGTTGCCATCATCATCATCCTCACCATCATCGTTTTCGTCGTCGTCGTCGTCATGAACATAATCATCGTCATCATCACCATCACCATAATCATCATCATTGTCATCATCATCAACTTCATCATCATCATCTGCGTCATTGTCATCATCATCATCATCATCATCATGGTCATCATCATCATCATCATCATCACCATCATCATCATTGTTATTATCATCATCTTCATCATCATCATCATCATCATCATCATCATCATAATCACCATCGTTATCATCATCACCACCATAATCATCATCATTGTTATTATCATCACCTTCATCATCATCATCATCATCATCATCATCATCATCATCATAATCACCATCATCATCGTCGTTGTCGTCGTCGTCGTCGTCGTCCTCCTCCTCCTCCTCATCATCATCATCTTCGTCATCATCATCATTGTCATCCAGCTGTCGTCACTGCTCCTACTTCTGTTGCTTTATCTCATATTTCCTTTTAGCTGATTACTCCAGCATACTCATCAGCCGCAACACCGCCACCGCCAACACTACCATCTTTACCAACATCACCACCCCTACCATCATTAGCGTTACCATCAACCATATAACCTCCGCTACCACCACCACCACTGCCACTACCACCGACGTTAGTACCATCACCACCGGCACCATCACCACCTCCACCACCACCGCCGTCGCCACCACTGTCACCAACGCCATCACAGCGTCACCCCAACTTCAGTACCACAGCTTTAATAAGTCCCCGGCTATTTTAACCACCACAACTACCACCACCACACTGCTAAGTGACTACCACATCACGCTGCACTCTACTACCACTACAACCACACTGCAACATTTCACTTGCACCAAATTACTTACATCACTACCGCCCCCACCGGCCAAACGTGAATGTTTCCAAGTCGTGACTTAACCTGGTAGAAATAGCAGTCAAATCTCCCTCAAATAAATATTTTACAATTTTAAAACAAATTAACATTCTTGATGTGATCTTGGGCTTTCCGTACATTGGAAGTGATAGGGGATTGTCACGGTTGGAATACCACACTACAAACCACTACCACAAGACTGCTAGCCCATTGTTTTTATAACACCAATATACGAGGTGGTATCAAAAAGTTCGCGGACTACTTATGTTTACTCTTTTACTCTTTTACTCTTTTACTCTTTTACTTGTTTCAGTCATTTGACTGCGGCCATGCTGGAGCACCGCCTTTAGTCGAGCACATCGACCCCAGGACTTATTCTTTGTAAGCTTAGTACTTATTCTATCGGTCTCTTTTGCCGAACCACTAAGTTACGGGGACGCAAACACACCATACATATATACGATGGGCTTCTTTCAGTTTCCGTCTACCAAATCCACTCACAAGGCTTTGGTCGGCCCGTTGCTATAGTAGAAGACACTTGCCCAAGGTGCCACGCAGTGGGACTGAACCTGGAACCATGTGGTTGGTAAGCAAGCTACTTAAAAAGTGATTTATTTGTTTACTTAAGTCTTAACATCCTCTCCTTTGAAATAGTCTCCTTGCGCAACAATACACCGGCCCTAGCATTCTGGCCACCTTTGGAACCCAGCCTAGAAGTCGCTTTCCGTAAGCGTGTCGAGGACCTTCTGCGATTCGCTCTTGATCTCGATAACGGTGTTAAAACGGCGACTTTTGAGCTGCATTTTCATCTTGGGGAAGTGATGGAAGTCCGCAGGTGCTAAATCTTGGCGAACAGGGAGGTGCGGAAACGATACCATGTTGTTCTTGGCGGGAAACTCATAAGTAAGTAGAGCTCGGCGAAGAATCCAAGTCTTCGCGCTCCACAGATCCGGTCGCTTTCGCCAAATTTCCTCTCTCAAACGCTTCAAAACGTCGCAGTAGAACTCACGATTGCGACGGTCAGGCCCTGCGGAGCGAATTCTCGATGCACAATACCGTGGATGTCGAAGAAACGATGAGCATGCTCTTGATCGAGTTGCGGCCCTGTCGTGTGCCCGTACCGCTCGGAACACTGCGTGCGACCCTTTGCCTCGTCGCTCTAAGTTTGCCGAAGCACGCTCAATGTTTTTATAGCAGACTTCCCAAGTTTAACGCAAAATTTTACGTTAGCTCTTTGTTCCGAATTCCTGACCATGACAAAAATGCCAGACTATAGCATACACGTGATCACAAAAACACAAATTTCACAAGTTGCGAAGTAAACATAGCGATGTCGTTCGGCACACTGCCTCATACAACCATGTGCTGCCATCTGCTGGTGCGCTACACGACTAGTCCGCGAACTTTTTGATACCGCCTCATACTATCATAGTAAGCATGATTTATGCAGAGCGTATATAGTGGTGCACCTTGCTCGTTTTAGTGATAACGTAGTTTATGTAGTAGTATTGACTTGTATAGTAGTATATGTTGATGTTACAGTGGTAGTGTAATGTTGGTGGCTGTCGTAGTAGTAGTAGTAGTAGTAGTAGTAGTAGTAGTAGTAGTAGTAGTAGTAGGTGGTGGTTTAAGGAAGTTCTCCAGAAGCTCGAGGCGGCGGCGGAGGCGGTGGTATGGTTTTGACCTGGTGATAACGATGGCGTTGACAACAACGATTGTGATGATGCTGGTAATGATGCTGACGACGACGATGATGATGATGATGATGATGATGATGATGATGATGATGATGATGATGATGAGTAGAGGAGGGGGAGGAGGAGGACTGTGTTGGTGGCGACGGTGTTGATGGTGACGAAAGGGGTGACAACAATTCAGGTGATGTCAGCGATAGTAATGATGATATTCTAATATAATAATGAGCATAGTGTTTTTATATATTTGTATATATACGTGTGTGTGTGTGTGTGTGTGTGTGTGTCCGTGAGTGTGTGTGTGTGTCCATGAGTGTGAGTGTGTGTGTCCGTGAGTGTGTGTGTCCGTGAGTGTGTGTGTGTAGAAGGTTGAAAAGGAACACACGAGTTAATATGTATAAGGAAAATAAGACAAGGTAGAAAATGCTAAGATAATTTTATCATAAAAAACATTTTAGTACCGGTTTCAGTCATTAAGACTTTTTCAACTCAAAGTATGGAAAGCAATTAAATTTTGGGAAAATTAAATGAAAATATTTTTAAAAGTGTATTTGCATAGTATTCAAAAACAAGGGGCATTTTCCTTGTTTTCTACCTGTCTCTGTCTCTCTTGTTTACTCTTGTGGGCTCGAGGTCGTTGTTAATTCTTGGCAGAGAAGAAGGAAAGCAAGAAGAAGAAGAAGAAGAATGCGGGTGTGGTATGATGGTAGTAAGATGTTAAATGGTCAAGTACCCTGAAAGTGACTTGTTGTGGATGGTAGTGGTGATTGAATTCTTGAGGTATCTCTTTTGAATGTATTGTTTTTAATACATTC
>NC_068984.1:123688027-123688366 GCF_001194135.2 Octopus bimaculoides | reverse complement strand
AGGAGGAGGAGGAGGAGGAGGAGGAGGATGCGGAGAAAAACGAGACGAGGAGGAAAAAGAAACTGAAAACGAAGTGAGAAGTCAAGACGTTGTTGTTGCTGTTGGTGTTGTGTTCTAGATTATGTTTGTTTTTGTTATTTTTCATTTTACATTTTATTTTCATTGCGTTTTATGTTTCAAGTTCTTCATTTCGTTTGCTTCTCGGTTCTCCAGTACACGCGCACACACACACATATACGCATGCATATACACACATATATCTACACATACTTACATATTTACATAATACATACATACATATATATATATACATACATACATACATACATATATATATAT
>NC_068984.1:123684118-123684581 GCF_001194135.2 Octopus bimaculoides | reverse complement strand
AACATTAAGCTTGTCCTCTTACAGAGCCAGAAAATTTCTTCAGATCTCATCATTTTCTGGTTCTTCTCATCGAAGCACAAATGCGACGGAGACTAAACAGAGTACCGTTGACATTACATGAGATAATGCTGTTAATGTTGTTGTTGTTGTTGTTGTTGTTGTTTTTATTGTTGTTGTTGCTGCTAATGTTGTTGCATGGCTACAAAGACATTATGTCACGAAAGAAAGGCATCCAACTTATTGGCAGGGAAGAAGGAGAAAAAAACTAATAATAAATGAATAAACTTCCACATCATAATCGTCATCAACATCGTCATCATCATCAGTATCATCATCAACTTCGTCATATTTTGGTCATCGTCATCATCATCATCATCATCATTGCATCACTCTCATCATCATTATCATCATCATCATTGCATCACTCTCATCATCATCATCATCATCATCATCATTGCATCAT
>NC_068984.1:123680157-123684104 GCF_001194135.2 Octopus bimaculoides | reverse complement strand
CATCATCATCAGTATCATCATCAACTTCGTCATATTTTGGTCATCGTCATCATCATCATCATCATCATTGCATCACTCTCATCATCATTATCATCATCATCATTGCATCACTCTCATCATCATCATCATCATCATCATCATTGCATCATACGCATCAACATCTTCATCATCATCACCGTCGTCAACATCACCACCACCAGCCTCGTCGTTGTTGTCGTCGTCGTCGTCAATATTATCATCTTCAGCACCACAATCACCTGCCACCACTACCACAATCTCAACACCTACCACCAACAGCTGATCTTAACTAATTGGAGGTTTTATCATGTACATCGTCTTGTCTTGGTATAAAAGATGGGCTACAGAAAATATTCTACTTAAAACCACAGATTTGCTTGTCAGTTATTTGACCTTAACCAGTTGAGCATGTCCCTTGGTGGCTGACGATATGTGCATCTCGGATCACAAGCAGAAGTAGTGGGGGAGCATCATAGCCATGTGTTGAGAGGAATTCTTTGAGGTTTGGATAATTCACCTTTGGAAACATAGGTGTTTTGTTTAACATCCTTAAACAACCCTTATTCAAGGACCTTTTGAGCGGGATGGGCTACTCGACCTGAAGGAAATATTTTAAATGGGCCCCACCTGCAAGGTCATGTGCTGTTAATCTCTCACTCAATAATAATAATAATAATAATAATAGTAATAATGATGATGATGATGATGATGATGATAATGCAGCGAGGTGGCGAATTCACAAAGTCGTAAAAACGTTGGCTAGAATATTTGAGATATTTGTTCCAACTTTTCTGCGCTCTGAGTTCAAGTCTTGCTTTTTATCCTTTCGAGTTCAATGAAGAAGAAAATATATAGCACTCCAGGGAAGTTGACTGGTGAAATAAAATGTCACCCCATCCGTCTGCACGTGAGCGGCGTCAAAAATTACTTAATAAGCATACGTGTGTCTTTGTGGTTAAGGAGCTTTTTTGCAACCATGTGGTTTCGGGTTCAGTTTCACTGCTCGGTACCTTAGACAAGCGTCTTCTGCTATAGCCCCAGACCGACCAATGCTTTGTGAGTTAATTCGGTGAACGGAAACTATGTAGAATCCTATTGTATATAATATATATACATGTGCGTTCGTGTGTGCGTGTGTATTTGTGTGTGTGTATATTTGTGTATTTGTGGTGTGTGTATATGTATATATTTATATGTATATGTATATATTTATATATATATATATGTATATATATATACACATGTATATATATATATATGTATATATATATATATATATATGCATGCACGTATGTATGTCTGCATGCATGTATGTATTTGTGCATGCATGCATATATGAATCCCACCGCTTGACAACCACTGTTGCTTTGTTTATGTCCCTGTAACTTAGCATTTCGGCAAAACAGTCCGTTGGCCTATCAGGTTTGTAACCGAATGACTGAGACGATTACAAAGTAAAGGATTCAACATAAACACCTTAAAAACAGGCATACTTCACTGCATGAAATATTCTTCAAAGGTCCTTTCATGAAATTATGAATATGGGAGAGGAGCAAAGAAGGAACATTTTATGTGGAACAGATAATAGATAAAGCAAGCTATGCAACAATAATGATATCACTGCGAGCTCTGGGATGGGACTTTCCAAAAGAAAAAAACAAAACAACAAATCAGTCCCTGGTGAAACGGATATTTACCACTGCGAGTAGTGAGGAATCGTGATTCCCTTAGAATTTCTGTAGGATGATGTTTGTTAGGCCTAAGGTGTACGTAAAGGTGTGTGGCTCAGAATTTCTGTAGGATGATGTTTGTTAGGCCTACCTTGTACGTGAAGGTGCGTGGCTCAGAATTTCTGTAGGATGATGTTCGTTAGGCCTAAGGTGTACGTGAAGGTGCGTGGCTCAGTGGTTAGTGTATTCGGCACACGATCGTAACGTCATGAGTTCTATTCCCGCTGGCGCGTTCTGTCCTTGAGTAAAGCACATTTCTTTTTTGTCCTTGCTCCAGTCTATTCACCTGGCAAAATTGATCTGTACTTGTAATTCAAAGGGCCTGCCTTGTCACATTCCATGTCTCGCTGAATCTCCCTGAGAACTACGTTAAGGGTACACGTGTCTGTAGAGTGCTCAGCCACTTGCATGTTAATTTCACGAGCAGGCTATTCCGTTGATCGGATCAACTAAAGCACTCGTCGTCGTAATCACTGGAGGGCCAGGCTAAGGCGAATGTAAAAAGAAGGGTAATGTTCTTAAACTATTGAGGTTGTCACGTTCGACGTACGATGTCCCGCTTGTACTTCCTTCTACCGCTTGATATCTGTATAATAAGCATCAGCAGGGTGGGACGTTCAAGACGTTAGAGCACTACGAAAGAATGATGAAGTGATTAAGGAATATCTATCGTTGCTATTATGTAAAAGTGTCGTATGTCCAATATGTTGCTTTTTCAGAAAACAAAAAATAGTTTCACCGTTCCATAGCGAAACCGTTGTGTTACACTTCCACAATTTTTCCTATCTTGGCATCTGAAGCAGCTGGAGATACAATAGTTTGGCCAAAAGAACCGACTATTGCAAGCAAAAATAAATATTGAAAAAAAAAATACGCATTTGGCCAAATTTGGACATACGAAGCTTTAACATAATAGCAACGATATATAAATACGGTTTTGAAATCGAGATGTTGAAACAGAAAGAGAAGCTATGACAAGGAAAAGAAAGTCTGATAAAACAGGAAGATTTGAAGTTATTTCAGTTTATAAACTTCGACAATACAGGAGCAGAAACCAATTTTATACCCCGACGCTCGAATGAAAGTACTTGTCATTGAATAGACTTGCGTGAATGAAACTAAAATCGAAGATGAAACCAAGCAGAAAAGCGAAAAGATGTGAAAGTTTACTAAATATAATATCTTTGTTAGGTTAGGAAGTAAGGCAGATAGCTCTAGAAATATGTTGCACAATTATCTAATGCTTTACCTTCTCAGCACAGAATATTTCATGAATTTCCGGCTAACAATGAATAGATCTGCATTGACTGAAATCAAAATATATAAATTCAACTACCATCAGTTAATCTGGTTTGAATGGAGAAATAGCATTAAGAGATTTGATGGGTTGACAAGTTGAAATACCTATTTAATAGAACAAGGCCTTCTGTTAAAGAAATATGGCGATTTGTTTGAAGACAAAGAAAGCAAGCGATAGACAATAGAGAGACCTAACGCTTCTATGCAGGGTGATGCTTAAGACACACATATATCGATATTAATCTACTTATTGAAGCGATAAGCTGGCAGAATCGTTACCACGCCGAGTAAAATGCATAGCGGCTTTCCGTCTGTCTTTATGTTCTGAGTTCAAATTCCACCAAGGTTGACTTAGCCTTTCATTCTTTACGAGTAAATAAATTAAGTACCAGATGAGCATTGGGGTCGATGTAATCGACTTACACCCTCCGTTGAAATTGCTATCCTTGTGCCAAAACTTGAAACCAATATTATTCTACTCATTTCTTTCTTTCTCTCTTGATCTCTCTATCGATCTATCTATCTATTTATCTATCTCTCTTTCTGTCTCTGGTGGATTCCCGTCGTTCGGCGATGATAATTCAGTTATTCACTCAACTGAATTACCTGCTCCTGAATTAACGTGCGAGTTGCTGCACAATCAGTGTAACATAGGGGAATGACAAGGCAGTAAACTTTTGAAAAACAGATACACTCAAACTGACAGGCTTCTTATACAGTTTCCAACTCTACCCGATTTCACTCACAAAATATGGGCTGATCCGAAAATGGGGAGACATTTCTCCAAGATGCCACACAGCAGGATAGAACTCGGAAACGCGAGGCTGCGAAGCGAACTTCTTAGATATTCATTCATTTTGCGCTTCCCTCTCTCTCTCTCTCTCTCTCTCTCTCCCTATA
>NC_068984.1:123672328-123680043 GCF_001194135.2 Octopus bimaculoides | reverse complement strand
GAGAGAGAGAGAGAGAGAGAGAGAGAGAGAGAGAGAGATATAGAAAAGCAAATATTTCTAATTTTATATACACACATCACACACATATATATGTGACCATGCTGGGACACCACTTTAAAGAATTTTTTGTCGAATGAATCCACCCTAGTACTAGTTTTTCTGTTAAACCTCGTACTTATTCAATCGATAAAGTGGTGGTGGGGCAAACACAGACACACACATATATACACACATACGACAGGCTTCTTTCAGTTTCCGCTCTACCAAATCCACTCACAAGGCTTTGGTCAGCTAACGCAGTGGGACTGAACAGGATATTACGTGGTTGGGAATCAATCTTCTTACCATGTAGCTACGCCTGAGCCTATATGTATGTGCCTGTGTGTGTGTGTGTGTGTGTGTGTGTGAGTGCATACGTGTATATATATATATATATATATATATATATATATATATACACACACACACATATATATATATATATACACACACGCATGCGCGCACTTTGAATCATGTAAACCAGGCTTAAGTTTTGTTCTGAGAATTCGTTGCTGTGTGGCTAATCTATTCGAGATGAATGCACTAAAAATAGATTCCCACATGACAATAAGCAAATTATGCATGCACGTGCACGCGCGCACGCACATACACATGAATACACACACACACATATATATATATACATAAAGATGTATATTCATAGTGGGGAGAAGTACGTTTTCCTGTGCCTGAGTTCTCTATGGTCAAAACCGATTCGATGCTAATACCAAAACAAGAGAATGCAAAAGCGACTACTACCATCATTCAACGCCACTACTACTACTATTATTACTACTACTACTATTATTACAATGATATTTTGAAATGCAAATAATATTAGATTTTGCGGAAAACAAAAGGCATTAAGTTATACAATAACAAATATGGCAGCTACCAATAAAATTTGGTTAGATGAACCCAGAGGTGAAGGCGAGAAGAAATTTCAATGGTAAATATTTGTGTGTATTCGGCAGAGTTGCCACGGTTAGATTCTATATATAAACAACCAATATCTATTGAGATTTTAGCTATATTAACATTTTAACCTTGTTGTCATCATACGGCATTGGTTGAAAAAAGATTGTTGTAGGAGCCAATGAGCAAAGTCTCTATGTGGTCGACAAATCCGCTAGAAATAAGAGCTTGCTCACACCCTGCCGTTCTAAAAAAAAATGGCGTTTGAGAGACAATAAAATATTTGATAATGTAACCTTAAATAAAATACCAAACATGTAAAAAAACATGAAGATTTTCATTTTTATACCATTTGTGATCATAGCGTTTGAGTGATCGAGTATGACCAAGGGCTAAAGAAAAAAGACAATAATTAATAGCGACAGAAACAGTATTAATCCCAATGGGTAATATTTATCTCCCATTTAAAGTGGATGTTGTTTGAGAACTCAAAATATTGTGTTATGCACCACAAGTCCAAATGAGAGGTTCTCTTGTGGTAAACAAGGCAGTATTCTGTGTTCTAACAGAACATTCACTTTAAGTGAGTAATAAAAATTTATCGTTTGATAAAAGAAAAACGTTTGACGAAGATAAAAAATAGCTAGACCATATATTTTCAATCGAACGCTACATATTGAGGTCCTCGGTTACGGCTTTAATCTAAAATTGTGTTTTGTATTGAACAAGATTATACATATACACGTATCAATATATAAACATTAATCACCGAAGTAGAGTTTGTTTTTCATTGCTTTCGAAGTCGATAAAATAAGTACCAGTAGAGCACAGGGGTCGATGTAACTGACCTACCCCCGCTCCACAAATTGCTAGCCTTGTGCCAAAATTTGAAATCAGATATATAAACATTAAGAACTACCGTTGTTTTGAAATCATTAGAGAGGTCTCTCGACTCATAGATATCGTTGAAGAGGTCAATGAGTTTGTGTCTGTCATAATCGTCTGGTGCTTCTAATATTTTACATGTTATTGTATCTGGTCCTAGAGCTTTATATTTTCTCATTAGCTTGATGGCATGTTTCTCCTCAGGCTTTAAGATCTTTGGTCCATTAAGTTTGGATTTAGGAGAGCTTCTCGGATTCTTCATCTTCAAACGGTTCTCCTGAGTACTATGTCTGTCTTTTCATGTTCTCTTCTCATATATATATATAATAAAGGATAAAATCATTAATGATTTTATCATGAGGCCAGCGCGGAAATAAAAGCCTTATAGGTAAATTTTACAAATATTATCAAAATTATATACATAATCATATCAAGGGATTGGTATTATGCTTCTCCACGCGCAGAAAATAGACGCCAAATGACACCAACACCATCTTAAAAAACTCCCGAAAAACATAGACTGTAGCCGAGCAAAAGAGAGATAATTAATTGAACTTTTGGTTAAACGTGTACAAGATCTCGTTTCAAGCTTAATGTAAAAAAATTATACCTACTGCTACCTTCAGCACTGTTATTCTTTAGCATAAATTTACAAGTATTTACACATACGTATACGATCAGCGACATCGTACAACTATATATATATATATATATATATATATATATATACTTGCAAAAATATACAGTAAAGTAGAATTCCCATCTTTATCTTCAACCACGTGTTATATATATAACAGTAATACTGCAGTGAAAGCAACTTTGAACAAGTGTGAAATTTTTTCCTATATTAATTATATAATAATGGATAAAATCATTAATGATTTTATCAGGAGGCCAGCGCGAAAATAAAAACCTTATAGGTAAATTTTACAAATATTATGATAATTATATACATAATTATAACAAGTGTTGGCATTATGCTTCTCCACGGGCTGAAAATAGACGCCAAATGACACCAACAGCACCTTTTGCGTACCATGTTCGCCGTTTTTTGTCTTTGTTGCCGTACACATTCGCTAGCATTCTTACTAAAAAAACTAGTGCTCTTAGCTTAGACTTTTTGGTGAGCAACCAGATTGAGCTGTCTCAAATGTAACTGTTCGAAAGAGTAAGGACTTCTGGTAAACTTGACTGATGAAAGAAGTCCACGAATGACCCGTCTTTTTTGCTTGTCTTAATTGTTGTTTCTCCTGTCCGCCTTTGTATGGTCTAACTGTCTGAATGTTTTATTGTCCTCTATTGCATTTTTGTTCCATTATATATATATATATATATATATATATATACGTAGTACTCAGTCGGTTACCACAAGGAGGTTTCCAGTTGATTCGATCAGCAGAACAGCTTGATTGTAATATTAACGTGATGCAAGTGGCCGAGCCAGCTCCACAGACATGCAAACTTTTAATGTAGTACTCGAGTAGGTTCAGTGTGACACAGAATGTGACAGGGCTGGCTCCTTGAATTACAGATACTACTAATTTTTGCCACTGTGTGGACTGGAGCAACGTGAAATAAAGTGTCTTGCTCAAGGACACGACGCGCCAGCAGGAATCGAACGCACCTTAACCATTAAGCCACACGCCTTCACTTATACACATACATACAGACATACGTGCGCACATATATGTATTTATGTGTGCATTCAAGTATGTATGTATGTACGTACGCATGCATGAAGTCTGAAACCAACTGCTGCTTACAATGAAATAATTTAATATGCAAAAGATTAATTCTTGACGTATTACAGTTGTGAGTCATTTCTTTGATTGTAAGCTAACCGGTGACTCAACTAATCCTACACACACACACACACACACACACACACACAGAGAGAGAGAGAGAGAGAGAAACACACCCATACACCCACACACATAGATAGATAGATATTCATTCAGGCACTCCAGCTTCGTGGACACCTACGCGTACGTACCTTCACACAATTGTCATATAATACGTTTTCTATATCATAACTCACACACTTGACACACCCAAATGAGTCCCTTCCTCTCTTTATACGTCAATGATTTAGTGAGAGAAGCAAAAAAAGAGAGATGGGTGAGGAGACACACAGTCAGACAGACAGACAGACAGACGATCAGTTTCGACAGACAAACACAGAAAGAGAGAGAGGGTGAGAGAAGGAAAGAGAGAGAGGAGTAAGGGCTAAAGAAAGAGAGAAATATTGCATTTCGCAAGTGATTACATTTTTCGCTTTTGTTGTAATTTCTAGTGGCGTAGATTTGAAACCCTTGATTTCATATTATCTTGTATGCTGTTGGCCATGTTTGTAACATTATGAAATATTATCAGTGTTTTGATATTACATATCTAGTCGATATTTCCATATTATGAATCATCTAATAACTGCCTGATGTGCTTATGAACGTTCTCTTTTATTTCAGCACGAAATATAAAATTTCCAATATAAGTTAGAGAGGATGCACTGTTCTCCGCCATTTTATGGTTCGTCAGAAACTGGGAGAAGACATCTTAAAAATAGACTCAATAGGTATCGATTTCTTACAGTTGTAATTTATATTGATTTCTGACAACACTTGATAAATATTGGCGAAAGTTCCGATACAATCTACAAATCTATAGAGGCGCAGTATACATAGTTATGCAACACAGACACACGCACACACGCATGCACGCAGACACAGACACATATACGTATATATGTATATGTGTATACGTATATATGAATGTATGTGTGTATGAATATACACATATATATATATACGCATATACATGTGTGCGTTCGTTTCTGTTAAAAGACGGCAAAGAAACCCGTAATCAACAAATGTTCAAATGGAGAGTAAATGCTAAATGATAAAATTGGAGATGAGAAACGAAACGAAATCAAATATTGAACAATACACCAACGTAAATTGAACGAATTCAATTCCAGATACGTTGATTTTGAAATCCAGTTTCGATCCTCATAAGAGGTAGATATACTTCTTTTACAAAGCCTATATAAATTTTAGGTGGCAAATAGTAAATAGCTGTGTTGTTGTATGCAGTTTTCCAACGAGCCAATTAGAGAGAGGTTCAATGCATTTTTAAAGAAAAGGGTAACAAGTGATTAATTAACTCAGAGGGGCAAATATTACGCAATGTATTACACAAAATATGGAGGTTTTTCTTCAAGTCATCGTACAAATATTTATAGTCACATGACATATATACATACATACATACATACACGGTGCTAGATAGATAGATAGAGAGAGAGAGAGAGAGAGAGAGAGAGAGAGAGAGAGAGATGGATAGGAGATAGATTGATAGACAGACAGACAGACAGGCAGACAGGCAGACAGGCAGACAGACAGACAGACAGATAGATAGATAGATAGATAGATAGATAGATAGATAGATAGATAGATAGGGTCATGGGGAGAGGATGCAAATCCTGAATTCATACATTACATATGATCAGGATAACTGGAACTACAAAAAGAAATTACAAGAACTTAAGATTTATACGATGATGACCAAAACAAAATGCTTTCCTTCACAACATTTCTACCAAATTGTTGGCCAGAGAAAGTTTACTCTAAATTAAAAAGAGAATGAGAACATACATAAATATGTGTGTGTGTGTGGATACGCATGGGTTAGTGGTTAGGGTGTTGCTCACATGATCGTAAGATTTTGGCTTCGATTCCGGGACCGGGCGATGCGTTGTGATCTTGATCCAAACACTTCATTTCACGTTGCTCCAGTCCACTTAGCTGTCAAAAATGAGTAATCCTGCGACGGACCGCTGGGAACCAGCAGAACCATTACCACGCCCGACAAAACGCTTGGCAGTATTTCTTCCGGTTTCACTGTTGAAATTCCGCTGTGATCAACTTTGTGTTTTCTTCCTTTTGAGGTCGATCAAATAATTACCAGTTAAGTCGTGGGGCCATCATAATCGATTAGTCCCCCCACCCGCCCTTTCACCAAATTTCAGAAAAAGAAACAAATGCTAAACAGGCAGCATGAAACTGAGAAACTACCAAAGCTAATGGGTGGTGGTGAGAGAAATGCCTGCCACTGCGTGGCGGAACGTATTTCGGTTGCGGCCCTTTGATGAAGAATGTTTGCATGTACATATGTGTGTATGTATGTATGTATGTATGTATGTATGTATGTATGGGGAAAACTAGTGAAATTCGTAAACAACGAGAAAAAATGGAAATCAGGACAAGTTAACACAGAGAAAGGACCTTTCATCAGTTGTCGGCTGTATGTCTACTCTCCTTCAGAGAAAAAAAATATCCCGAGTTAATTCAACATACCATAACAATAGCAAAGGAAATGCCGATCTCTACCTTACGGAGAAATACTCAAGCTAGGTGTGAAAATAAAAATACAAACGATACCTCACAGTCAAACGATACCTCACAATTCTACATCAATCACCAAATCACCAGCGATTAAGTGGAAATTCACAAATTATCAACAGTCGAAGACAGTCACCTAACTTCAAGAGACTCCAAGGCGAGATTCACATTTGAGAAAGAAACGGTGCAAGTAACCAGCTGTGGAGACACACGGAGCGGGACATGCGAATGAATTGAGCAAGGGACAACCAAAAGACTCAAGAATGGGAAGGAATTAAAAGTGAATGCAAACATGAATTGCAAAACGAAAACACCTCATCTACTGCATCACATGTCCACAATGCAATGAAAACTACATTGGGGAGACAGGAAGGAAACTGACCAACCCTGTAAATTCTTCAAGGTGGTGCCCCAGCATGGCCACAGTCTAATAACTGCAACAAGTAAAAATAGAAAAAATATTCTGGCGTCGATACGTTCAACTAAAAATACTTTAAGGCAGTGTCCCACCATGGTCATAGTCTAATGAATGAAACAAATGGAAGGGGAAAAAAAATAAATAAATAACTGAAAAATATAACCGTGGGGCTTTTGTCAACTCTCACACTTTAACTATGGGGATTTTGTCCAAGGAGACTTTAGTGCTACACTCGTCTCTGTCACAAGTGACATCATCGGTAAAACATTCGCTTTCTCGCTCGCGAATGTACTTAATTAAAATGGAAATGAGATAAGACAAAAGTTAGTCAGGTGTGTCAGTGTTATTCACTACGGAGGACACAGTGAATGGGTTGTGTGTCAAAGTTGAACAAATATCTTCGGCTACGCCCTGTATTTGCTTCTGTGTATATTTGTATATATACATAATCTTATACATTTTAGAGGTACACACATACTCACAGCCATGCGCACTGACATAAACACGTATATTTATATATATATGCATGTATGTGTGTGTGTGTGTGTGTGTGTGTGTGTGTGTGTGTGTGTGTGTGTGCGTGCGTAGATATATGCATATATATTATAGGTGTAGGAGTTGCTGTGTGGTAAGTAGCTTGCTTACCAACCATATGGTTCCAGTTTCAGTTCCACTGATTGGCACCTTAGGCAAGTGTCTTCTACTATAGCCTCAGGCTAACCATAGCCTTGTGAGTGGGTTTGGTAGACGGAAACTGAAAGAAGCTCGTCGTATATATATGTGTATGTGCGTATATATATTTATCTACGTTTGTCCCCTCGCCATCGCTTGAGAACCGATGCTGGTGTATTTAGGACCCCGTAACTTAGCTGTTCGGCAAAAGAAACCGATAGAATAAGTACTCGGCTTATAAAGAATAAGTCCTCGCGTCGATTTGTACGATTAAAGGCGGTGCTCCAGCATGGCTGCAGTCAAATGATTGAAACAAATAAGAAAAGAGTGTATATATATATATTATATATCATATTATATTATATATATGTATATATATATATATATAT
>NC_068984.1:123670709-123671542 GCF_001194135.2 Octopus bimaculoides | reverse complement strand
TATATATATATATATGTATGTATATATATATACGTATGTATGTATGTATGTATATATGTATGTATATAAATAATATATATTTATATGTACACACACACACATACACACACACACATACACACACGCATACATATGCATATATGCGTACAAGACGTCACCAACAGCAAACAACATGAAATACGAAAACACATGAGTTAAAAACGCAAATAACGAGAGAAGAAAAAGGACAAGTAATGCAAAGAATGACTTTTCATCAGTCGTCGGCTGTCTATCTACTCCCCATTTCGAGCAATCGACGACAATACGAGTCTTCGGAGACAGTTGCTCCCATAAATACCAATATAAAATTTGGGATTTATGGAGGGTCAAAGTTAGGAGCAAAAACAGGACAGCGGTGACATACAGGGGCACCGAACGAAAATAAACATGGAGGGTCGTTAGACCTGAACGAGGGACGCGTGTATATTTGTAGGTGTCTGTGAACGTGTGCAACAAATAAAGATCAAAGAATAAAAATATTTGTGCGTATAGAGAACAGGTTTCCTTTCAAAGTTGTTCCATTGGCGACACGACTAAGTTCGACTTTAAACTATTTTACTCTTTTGCTTGCTCCAGTCATTAGAGTACGGTCATGCTGGAGCACCACCTTGAAGAATTTCAGACGAACGGATCAACCCCAGTACGTGTTTTCTTAAATCTGGTACTTACTCTGTTCGTTTATTACGCCGAACCTCTGGGCTGCAGGGACGTAAATTCACCAGCAGCGGTTGTTAGCGGTTGTCAAGCGGTTGGACGCACACACACACACACACACACACACACACACACATATA
>NC_068984.1:123665125-123667536 GCF_001194135.2 Octopus bimaculoides | reverse complement strand
TATATATATATTTATATATATATATATATAAGCATATATATATATATATATACATATGTATATGTATGTATATATATATATATATATGTGTGTGTGTGTATGCATGTATGTATGTATGTATATAGTAAATCTAGAAAAAGAAGATAAACAAACGCAAGCACGTGGTACATGTAAAGCAATAGCAGACGCTCAATGAAGGAAAGAAAGATGGTTTAACGTTTCGAGCAGACGCTCTTCTTCAGAAATAGAGGAAAGTCCAATAGAAAGGAAGACGGAGGAAGAAAATCGTCAACGATTCTCATGTGGCTACATTTTAATTTCGGGACGGTCATTTTTTTTTATTTTGCTAAATAAACGCTCGCACTATATATTCATTCTTCACTTGTTTATCACTGTTCTTATTTTATGTCCATTGTCTGGAAATCTTTCTGCACACACCTGTGACCCCTTCAGCGATTCTTCCGTCCCCCGTGTCCACTGTTCTGTTTAGTCCATTCTGTGTTTCTATGGTGTGTATCCTTTTCTCTACATTGGTTTGCATCTGTATTTTTGTGTGCGTGTGTGCATGCGCGCGTGTGTGCGTGCGAGCGTGTGTAGCGCGACTCTGAATGTTTTGTGTGTGTGTGTTTTTTTTTGTGTGTATATGTGTTTATGCAATTATTTGTATCCGTGCCCTTTATATATTTTTTATTTTTATTTATTCATATATTTACTTAGTTATCCCATTCCATCTTAAGTATGTGTATGTGCATCTTTTGTGTGTGTGTGTAGGGGGGGGGGGTTATGCATTGTGCTGTTTCTATCTGTTTTTATTTGTATCTTATTGACACCAGTGACGTCACAACTCAATGCTACAGCTGAGTTAAACTGGAGCAATGTGAAATAATGTATCTTGCTCAAGAACACAACACGCAGCCTGGCCCGGTAATCGAACTCACTACCTGGTGGTTGTGAGCCTGACACTCTAACCAATAAGCCATAGTGATTATATATGAGCACTTTATTCGGGTACTGAAAATTCTGCTGCGATTCTTTTCTACTCTAGGCACAAGGCCCGAAATTTTGGGGGAGGTGGCCAGTCGATTAGATCGACCCCCGTACGCAACTGGTTCTTAATCTTTCGACCTCCGAAAGGATTAAAGGCAAAGTCGACTTCGGCGCAATTTGAACTCAGAACGTAAAGACAGACGAAACACCGCTCAGTATTTCGCCCGGCGTGCTAACGATTTTTATTTCTTTATTGCCCACAAGGGGTTAAACATAGAGGGGATAAACAAGGACAGACAAAGGTATTAAGTCGATTACATCGACCCCAGTGCGTAACTGGTACTTAATTTAACGACCCCGAAAGGATGAAAGGCAAAGTCGACCTCGGCGGAATTTGAACTCAGAACGTAACGGCAGACGAAACACCGCTCAGCATTTCACCCGGCGTGCTAACGACTCTGCCAGCTCACTGCCTTTACACAAGCATTTATGATACCACACCACCACCACCAACCACCACCACCACCACCACCAGAACCAACATTAACATCACAAACAACAGCAACAACAACAACAACAACATTAACATTACCGCTTACACTACTGCCATCACCAATAACCATAAGCCAAAACGATCGCCATCAGAACCACTGCCATCACCACAAGTCGAGAGCAGAATTGAAAATATAAAAGTATGCTGATTTCTATTACGTTTTTATTTATCTGTATCTGTGTTAGTTTTTTGTTTTATTATTTATAACTCACTCATTCTGATTGATGTTTGTTGGTTTTCATTGACGTTGCTTGTTCCTTTAATATTTATTCAGCTGTTTTATACGTAGCGCCGAATCTGATTGTAGTAATATATTTTTATGGATTCCAATATTTGCTCTCGTATATTGTAGAGTCTCTTAATATATGTTAACATCGGTTCTACGCTGAACATCAATGAGCACAGTTTTAAGCACCTGCAATACCGGCTGTTTTATCCAGCATCGATTCCCGAATAAATCTATTTCGTTTCGACACTGCACTGCAACCGCAACTTGCTGGCTCCTCACAGACATCACCATTACTGAAATCTCAACTGCAGCTACTACTACTACTACTACTACTACTACTACTACTACTACTACTACTACTACTACTACTACTACTACAATGGTCTCTCTACTTCTTCTCTGAACTAGCAATCAGCATACCTACCACTTCCTCCAACCATGTACCCTCTCGGCTTTTTTATTTTCTCCCCCTTCTTTGCTAATCAACCTGACTCTGGCCACCAACCCGCCACCCCCGCCGAAATAATCTCGCATCAAACATTTTTGCTCGTGCCAAATTTCATTTTGAATCAACACCCTATACACTTAAATAAGGGACTGATTGAATACATTATTAGTCTTTTATTAACTACCCCCACCCCC
>NC_068984.1:123664511-123665064 GCF_001194135.2 Octopus bimaculoides | reverse complement strand
TACTACTACTACTACTACAATTACTACACTACTACTACAACAATTATTATATTACTGCTGTTGCTACTACTACTACTACTACTACTACTGCTACAACTGCTGCTACTATTACTACTGCTGCTGCTGCTTCTACTACTACTACTACTACTACTACTACTACTACTACTACTACTACTACTACATGGGTTCAATTACCGCCGGCGAGTTCTGTCCTTGAGCAAGACACTTAATTTCACCTCGTTCCAGTCCACTCAGCTGGCAAAAATGGATAGTACCTGTAATTTAAAAGGGCCAGCCTTGTCATATTCTGTGCCATGCCGAACCTCCCTGAGAACTAACCACATTACGGGTATATGTGTCTGTGTAGCGCTCAGTCCCTTGCTCGTTTAATTTCACGAGCAGGCTGTTCCGGTGATCGCATCAACTGGAACCGTCGTGGTCATGGAGCGACGGAGTACCAGTTAAAGTTAAGTTAGAAGGAAAATGGTTAATGCCTACGAACCCTTAGTTTTTTTGCACAGCCTCTGAATCTAGCCGGGGAAAACGGAAGAAG
>NC_068984.1:123663927-123664490 GCF_001194135.2 Octopus bimaculoides | reverse complement strand
CTTAGTTTTTTTGCACAGCCTCTGAATCTAGCCGGGGAAAACGGAAGAGGTAATCCCCAAACCGGACATCATCACCTCCACAACCATCACATTAAAACCACACAAATGTCAGTAAACACCACCGCGCCATCACCACCACTACCACCGCCACCACCACCATAACGACGACCACCACCATCACCACCACCACCACCACCATCACCACTACCTTTGCTATACATTGTTACTACAATCACACTATTACTCAAACCATCACTACTACCACTACCACAACTACCACCACTACTAACACATCACCACTGTCACCACAACCACCGCACCAATATGACCACTAGGAGAACTACCACACTAACATACCGTGCAATGGTACCGTGCAATCACTACTACCACACTGCTTTTAACACCAACAACCACTACCAAAACACTACCGTACAAACTACTGCCATCACCACCACCACCGCCACCAATACCAAGAACATTAACATTACCACTTATACTACTGCCCAAACAACAATAACAGCAGCCAAATCTCTAAACACTATCACCACCACCACCACCACCAC
>NC_068984.1:123662871-123663917 GCF_001194135.2 Octopus bimaculoides | reverse complement strand
AACATTACCACTTATACTACTGCCCAAACAACAATAACAGCAGCCAAATCTCTAAACACTATCACCACCACCACCACCACCACCACCACCATCACGCCATCATATCACTACGATCACGACCACTGCAACTACTACTACTGCTGCTGCTGCTGCTACTACCTTTACTACTACTACTGCTGCTACTGCTGTTGTAACTACTACTACTACTACTACTACTGCAGATTCAACTAATACTACCGCAACTACTACTGCAGCTACTACTACTACTACAACCACTACAACTACTACTACTGTAACTACTACTGCAGATGCTGCTACTACTACTACTACTGCAGCTGCTACTACTACTACAACTACTACAGCTGCACTACTACTACTACTACTACTACTACTACTACTACTACTACTACTGCTGCTGCTGCTACTACTAGAACTACTACTCTGTCATCACTACCACTACTACTAATACTAACGTCACTACCGTTACTACTACCATCACCGCCACCACCACTGCTGCTACTACCACCAACACTATCACCATCAGCAGTAGCACCACTACCACTACTACTTCCACTATCGCCATTATGACTACCAGCCACGACCACCACCAACAGCAACAACAATAGTAGGAACAACAACACTGCCAGCACCACCACCAGCAGCATCACTACTACCACCAACACCACAACCAATGGTACCATCACCATTTTGGCAATTTCACTGCCTTCACTACCACCTACGCCAATACCACCGTCAGTAGCACCACTACAACAACCACAATCACCACTACCACCAATACCATCATCAATACTGCTGCCAGAACCACCACAACCAGCAGCACTATCAATACCACCAGCACTCTGCAATCGCAACCTCCAAAAGTACCACTACAACCGTCACAACAACAACAATCACTAACACCACAACTACCACCACCACATCCACTACCACCACAACTACCGACATAGCCACCACCACCAGAATCACCACCATAGTCGCCACCACCAACACCACAACCACCACCATCACAACCACTACCACCACCA
>NC_068984.1:123661675-123662098 GCF_001194135.2 Octopus bimaculoides | reverse complement strand
CACCCCGCCACCACCACAACCACCACCACTAGTAACAACAATAACATTGCCATCACCAATACCAACATCACTACCAACACCACCACCATTACAACCACCATTACCACAACCAGTACCTCCACCACCACTACCAATCACAACCCTAACACCACAACTACTGCTACCAATACTACCATCACAAAACCACCACCACCTCCAGTACTATCACCGCCACAATACACGCCACCAATACTATCACCAATAACAGCAGCAAGAATACTACCAACACCACCCCTACTACAACCCTTACCACTACTCCCAGCACTGCCACCACCACTAGCACTACCGCCAATACCTCCACCAGTAGGAATCAATAATCCAGTATCCGTCTGTCAGGATATTTTGTGATTAAATCCGATGTATGTCATTGATCTACCCTAGTTA
>NC_068984.1:123653441-123658441 GCF_001194135.2 Octopus bimaculoides | reverse complement strand
ACGTCACATGTTAACTCATCATCAAAACGAAGCATTTATCACAAAATTTCTTAAGAAATCAAATAAAATTAATTGCAACCTTGACAAAATCTATTCGAAAAATGGAGCGAAAATTGGAAAAGCTCGATTGTACCATGCAAAGAACATACATATATATATGCGTATATGTGTGTGTTTGTGCCTGTGTGTTTCGGTATTTTTGTGTATTTGTGAATGTGTTTGTGTATGTGTATTTGTGTGTTCGTCTGTGTATGCATGTATGTGTGTATGTGCTAATTAGCGCAGTGGACAGAATATTTTTGCAGTATTTGTTTGGACATTAACCTGACGTCTCGGGAGTACCTTCAGTTACAAAATGCACAAGCTGACAGAATCATTAACATGTCGAACAAAACTCTTGTGGCGTTTTTTTTTTTCCGGCTCTTTGCGTTCAGAGTTCAAATCTCCGCGGATGTCAACCTGACTTTTCACTCCATCGGGATCGATAATATAAAGTATCACTCAAGTTCTGGGATCGATGTAATAGACGTGCTCCCTTCCCTCAAAATTTCTGGCATTGAACTCCGTAACGGACCGGCGTACCCTTTCTGGGTTCAAGAGGAATGTTGAGATTTCTGTTGCTTAAATGCCATTAACTCCGGATAGTTTGGTTTATGATCCCTAAGGCTCTGGTAAATTAATAAAAATATAATGAAAGACAAAACCCCGTTGCTAGCATTCGGTCCAGGTTTCTTGTTTGAGGATACCTTACTCTCCTCTTCCCATTTGTCTCGGGGTCCCTACAACGAATAACGAGCACTGGTTTCCTTCTGACTAGAAGATAAAAACACAAGAAGAAAAGCGTATGTGTATGTGCGTTTAGGTGAGTGCGTGCGTTCGTGCGTGCGTGCGTGCGCGCAAGTGTTTGTGTCCAGTAAACGTAGGTATGGCCGAATACTTATGTATGCTATCACCACCACCACCACCACCATAATTCAAAGACCCAAACCTGTCTGATTCTGCCGGGTCATAATATTGGTTTCAAATTTTGGCACAAAGCCAGCACTTTCGGGGTGAGGCGGTAAGCCATTTAGTCGATTACATCGACCCTGGCGCTCAACGGCTACTTGTTTTATCGACCCCGAAAGGATGAAAGTTAAAGTCCACCTCGGCGGAATTTGAACTCAGAACGTAAAAACGGACGAAATGCCGCTAAGTATTTTGTCCGGCGTTGCTAACGATACTTCCAGCTCGCGGCCTTTTGCCGGATTATAATATTAAGAATACACATGGTTGTGGAATATTCAGCCACTCACACTCAAATGGAACTTGTTTTATCAATTCCGAAAGGCTGAAAAATAAAGTCGACCTCGACGGAATTTGAACTCAGAACTTAAGAAAAAAGGACGAAATGCTGCCAAGCATTAAACCCAGCGTGTTAAGCATTCTGCCAACTCCCTGATTTTGCCGGATCCTAATATTAAGTATATACATTTCTGTGGAATAATATTCAGCCATTTACACACATTCCCGAAACCGACGGAGTTTAATATACTTATTTTTATGCGCATCTACGCGTGACATTCTGCTTTCCAATAAGGCATTCTGTTTTTCATATTTTCAATATATTATTTATATTATTACAGTTGTTGCTGAGAATGTGGTTGATCTTGTTGACGTTGCCTTAGATTAAAATACCGGTGTTTATAACATTTACAACGTATATACATTTCATTGCTGGCAAGGCAACAGTATTTCATTTTGCAACCATAACATGGTAAGAAGTATATTATAGCTTTATAAGTCAATACTGTGTCCTGCCATGTGTTAACAGTGCTATAATTTCATTTTTAATGTTATTACTATAGATTTTTCTATAGAATATCCATAAAGATATCCTTTAAAATGACTGTGCATAATATCGTGGATATTATTAACTTTGTATTTCTACTCATGTGCAGCTTTAATAGAGTTATGGAATTTTAAGCTCGGAGAAATGAAACTATTAAAGAGCACTAAAATTTCCCAGTGTTAGAAACAGTGAGGACAGTACATAAGAATTTCTAACAATGCTTCACATTTGTTGTAGAGGGTCATTTTCGACCATTTGTCTATGATCCTGCTCGACAAATACTTGGTATTTGTTTTGTCAACTCTGGAAGTAAGAAAGAATAAGCTGATCGCGTGGATTTGAACTGAAAGCGTTGAGGTACATAGCTTTCTTTCTTTTTTAGACAAATACCAATTAGGTTTATTTACATTGAATCACAATTTAGTTACAAGGAAACAAAAGAAGTGGGGATTATGCAGCAGAAGATAGAGGAGGGGATTGAATAGATCCCATAAGAAACGATGTATTCAATCTCGCCCTGTGGACATGACTGCGATGGTGCTGCCGCAAAGAATGGCCAGCGACACTCGCTACAGCAGCCACCCGACCACGCAGAGCTCATTTCTCAGACGGCCCGCAGTTATACCGATTTTGCGGAGGAAATCAGTAGTATGACGTCTCGACAGTGACCGGCACAAACTGATACTGGCCAGTCAGGCCTCTGGTACATAACTGAATTCTGGTTGGCAATTAGTTAATCTTACACAGCTTATGCCATCCTTCCGTTCTTAATACGCAATTAATATTGTAATTATCAATACTAAACCGCTAAATAAAACATCCGCTATTCTGAATGAAGCGAATCTTCTGTCTTATATAAATGTCCTTTTACTTAAAATGGTCTTTGATAGTAACTTACCCAACGGTTTTATGGAGTTTACAAAACTGAACAAATTAGTGTATTATGTTTGTGAGATGTTTGATGTTTGACTTTTTCGGAAAAGAAAAGAGATGTGTATTAGAAGATTTTAAATAAACGTATTTACACGGCTTGTAACCCGATTCTTGTTTTCTTTTACATTTTTTTTTTATCCTCTGATGAAAATCCTTATCCAAAACAGAATTTTCTTGTCTTCTCACAGCACAAAACACTTAGCCGCCATTTTGTAAACATTGATGAAATTATATCTGCCTACACTGACCACAACTAGTTTTATTGGGCAGTTGTGTTTTACTTCACTGCTGGTTTGCTTTTTTGTCTTTATTTATTTATTCATTTATTTATTTATGTATTTATTTATTTATTTGATAAAATATTTATTAAGCGTAGTTCTTTCTGTTGCAGACTTCTCAGTAAACTAACCAAAAATAGAAAGAACATATTAAAGTCTTCACATGGTTACATCAAAAAGAGGATTCCGAAACATACTTTAGCAGAAAACAAGATATGATTTAAGAAAAAATTGCAATATGAGTTATAAAACAAGTTTATTATTATTATTATTGTTGTTGTTGTCGTAAACATCATCATCATCATCATCATCATCACCACCACCACCATCATTATTAAAAATAGCATAAAGTTACACTGCTCAGAAATTATACAAGTTATGCTCGGTACTTATAATAAATATGTACCGATGTAAGATGAAAAAAAAAAGATGTAAGGAATATAAGCCCAATAAAGAGACCAGGTTTCTTTTGAATGTCAACCAATATTTCCATCGCTTAAGGTAAAGAGAGCTAGATCTAAAAACCTATATGGTAAGTAGATGGAGAAACATTATTATAGGTGATTGATGGAAGAAGGAATGAAACCTCTCTCTATTTACATTTACATATTCTTTCTCCTCCAGAAACTTTCTTTGCAGGATCAATATCGTCTTTTATTCCTTGCTCTCTCCTTTTACACTTTCTTTTTAATTATTTCACACCGGTAACGTTCTAGAAATGCAGCTATACAACTTAAGCAGATCACATTACGGTTGCGGAGTCAAAATTCAATGATGCGATGTTTGTGTACATCTGTTTTAGCTTCGTTTGAGGGTTATATTATATTTATTCATTTATTTTGTTTACTTCTATGTATTTTTCTGTCTTTTTTTCTTTTTTTTCTAATCAATTGTATACGCTTCTGAAATATATCCAATTTGTGTCGAGAACCCAATATTGAGAAATAAAATTTTGTAATGTAATATATTTGACAATCATATAAAATTGCTATGTAATCTATCTTTCTATGTTATATCGGCTAAGATAAGATAGATAGGCAGATAGCTATTTTATTAATCCACATGCCAACTTTCTTAACTCCCTACCAACCCAACATATCCGATAGCCCCTTACCTTTCTAGCTACATTTATATATATATATATATGTGTGCGTGTATATATATATATGAATATATGTGCGTGCGCGTGTATGTGTATATATGTGTGCGTGCGTGTATGTGTGTGTATGTATGTATGTATGTATGTATAGGCATAAGGGTAAAAGATTGCACACAAGGACCACACAGAAAAATCAAACACGTGATAATACGCTCATCCCTCATCGTAATCGGCCATAAATCATCAGAATTTCGAACCATTACGTTTATATCTATCTATCTATCTATCTATCTATCTATCTATCTATTTATCTATCTATCTATCTATCTATCTATCTATCTATCTATCTATCTATGTGTCTACCTTATCTATCAACCTATCTATCTATCTATCTATCTATCTATCTATCTCTCTATACTTTTACTTGTTTCAGTCATTTAACTGTGGCCATGCTGGAGCACCACCTTGAAGGCTTATAGTCGAACAAATTGACCTCAGGACTTATTCACTAAGCCTAGTACCTATCCTATCGGCCTCTTTTAACGAAGCGCTAATTTACGGCGGTGTAAACATACCAACACTGGTTATCGAGCAGTGATGGGAGAACAAACTCAAAGACACACACACACACACATATATATATATATATTTATACGACGGTTTTCTTTCAGTTTCGGTCTAGAAAATCCACCCAGGAGGCCTTGGTTGTCCCGAGGCTATACTAGAAGACATTTGGCCGATGTGTCACTTAGTGGCAGTGTATCCGAAACCATATTGAGAAGCAAGCTTCTTGCCACACAACCGCACTTGCTCCTATATATGTGTGTGTGTGTGTGTGTGTGTGTGTGTGTGTGTGTGT
>NC_068984.1:123652589-123653057 GCF_001194135.2 Octopus bimaculoides | reverse complement strand
TAGATAGATAGATAGATAGATAGATAGATAGATAGATAGATAGATATGTTTCTTTATTGGCTACACAGGGCTGAACACATAGGGGACAAAATACAAAGTAGAACTTTTCTTTTTTGGAAGAAAGAAAAGGTAGGTAGGTAGGTAGGTAGGTAGGTAGATAGATAGATAAATAGATAGATAGATAGATAGATAGATAGATAGATAGATAGATAGATAGATAGATACTTGTATGCATATATTTTTGCTCGGGTGCATGTGTACACGTGCACTGGCATGTGTGTGCAAGGTGGCTATCGATTTGCATGAATACATATATATTTATGTAGGTGGTACGTTTTTATGTCCATCCAAGAATATATCAGTTTTTGTATGCGCATCTGTGGGGTGAATATTGAGGTGGAGTGTGTGTGTGTGTGTGTGTGTGTGTGTGTGTGTGTGTGTGTGTGTGTGTGTGTGTGTGTGTGTGTG
>NC_068984.1:123649645-123651805 GCF_001194135.2 Octopus bimaculoides | reverse complement strand
CCGGGAAAATAACCACAGCGAGGGACATTCCACAGTTGAATTAGAACAGTCACAAACAGTGATAGGCGTGAAGAAGACAAAGATTAAGTGGCCGAAAGCAAATGACGCAGCAAGTTATAAAAAATTCGACAACGAGGTATCAAGAATGATATAAAAAGGGAAACTTGACACGACGATCAGTCGGACGCTGACACTCGTTGATGCTGCATCGAAGAGGCCAGGGAATAGAAGAAAGAAGACATGCACCCAACACCAGAGCTGAAGACACCTCCGAAAGGAGGGGCCCCGCCACGTCAAAACGGTAGAGGAGTAGGGGCCGAAACCGGACGTGGTTCCTCCTGATGATGTCTTGAGCTAACTGGATCCTAATCCACCAAGGGAAGGTATGTCGGAAAAAAGTAATTCAACAACGCGGGTTGATGAACCGTAAGACGTGTGGCCAGAACCTCCTGGAAAATAACCATAGCGAGAGACATCCCACAGTTGAATTAGAACAGACACAAACAGTGAAAGAAGACATGCACCCATCACCAGAGCTGAAGACACCTCCGAAAGGGGGTGGCCCCGCAACGTCAAAACGGTAGAGGAGTAGGGGCCGAAACCGGACGTGGTTCCTCCTGATGATGTCTTCAGCTAACTGGATCCTATAAAGGAGCTGTTGTGGTAGCAGACCACGAAACATGGTTGAAATTCCTCCTACTCTCCTGGTAAGTGGTACCAGGTGGGCTAAAAGTCACGAACGAAATAAGTTCAATACGAATCAAAATTTTCAAAGACATGCTTCAATTTGTCTAAAATTGAATAAAATAAACTAATTATGAATACACAATTACTTGTACGTGAAGAAAATTAATAATAATAATAATAATAATAATAATAATAATAATAATAATAATAATAATAATAATATGAGGTTGGTGTTGCGCTCAAAACTGACTGGATGGAATAAAATCCAAGCAGTTAATATGTAGGCGATAGCATCACTTCTGTCTTTATGCCTTTCAGCCTTGTCCACCAAACAACCTCTTTCGTCACAGCCACCAGGCAAAAGAAAACTGCCTTGCTTGCCCGATTGAAAGAGGGCGGCGGTGCAATCATCACTACAGACTCGGCCGACGGACGGATCCGTCCCACACGTGACAGCAGCTGTTCAACATAACCCCACAAGTCAGCAATTCCTGGACACTGAACGAGGGCGTGCAGAATGGTTTCGTCACTCTGCATGTACCTTGGACAAGTCCCTCTGACAGCACATCTGTGCCTGTAGTGCTTATCTCAAATCGGCAGCGCCCTCCGGTAGCACTGCCAGGCCAAGGACATCTGGAAATTATCCATGACAGTTCCCGACAGACTGTGTATCGATGGTCAGCTGGAAAAGTTGTTTTCCTGGAGCTAAAACAACAGCAACATCGTCCTTTATAGGACTTCCACATTTTGTTGGCATATATGATAATCCTTGACTGGAATTTATGAATATTTTAATGCATCGCTACGCGCATTTCCACAAATTACATGTTTTTTTTAAATTCTTAAGATAGTCTGTATTCTTGAAATGATTACAGTGCAGTCCATAGTATCTATGGACGTCGGGTAGATCACGTTCATGCATTCATTTCTTTGAGCTAAATAAGATTAATGGATGTTCAACTGAGGGTTGTTTACCAATTTTGACTGTGTGTATTTGGTGGAGAGGGGCGGAAGATGATGGAAAGAAATGAAGGAATAGTAGCCACAAGGAGGTAGTGGTGTGTATGGTGATGTTGGGCTTATTTTGCTATTTAAGTATGCAAATGTCAGGACGGGAGGTATGGTTCTTTTCTTTGATCTTATTCACACCAGGCCCCTCCTCAATGAATACAAAGTAGTCAGGCCAGCAAGTACAGTCACTACAGCCAACCAGCTGTTGGAGTTCATAAATGATATTTTCTTAAAGTGACTTTTTAATATCGACTCTCAATTATCAAGCCACATAGGTTTCGCCTCGTATGTCTTTATCGATTGTCTGACGATGTGTTCGCTCTGTGTTTGGCCTCTAAGCGGCACCTACTGGTTGCATCTATTGTGTGACGTCATGTGTTGCAAAACACTGAAACATATGTTACAATTGGAATAAAGGTATACCAAGTTCTTCTCTCTCAAATATATATATATATATATATA
>NC_068984.1:123648240-123649568 GCF_001194135.2 Octopus bimaculoides | reverse complement strand
ATATAGTACAAATGATATGTGAGCATATGCATATATACATACATATATGTACATACCTACATCTATATGTATATATAGATGCATATCCGGGTACAGGACGTCAAAAAAACGTGGATAAAAAGGAACGGGAACATAAACAAAGCACAATATCCAAGGAGGACTTCCCAACGATTTTGTAGGATCTATTTAGGCTCTTGGAAATGAAGTCTATGTATTCCTCGATAGTAAGTGAGTGTAGATTTCCGGTCTTATCAGAAAAGACATAAATTCATTTCGTCCGTTTTCATGTTCTGGGTTCAAATTCTGTCGAAGTCGACTTTGTCATTCATCCTTTCGGGGTCGATAAAATAAGTACCAGTTTGAGTAATGAGGTCGATGTAATCGACTTAACCATTTCCCCGAAACTACTGGCCTTGTGCCAAAATTTTAAATCTATATATTATGTAATGATATTTCGGTAATGATCTGTTGGTAAATTGGAGACGAAACAATTGTAGTATTATGCAAGAAATCGTATATGCTTTTCTTTTTGCATATATATATATGTGTGTGTGTGTGTGTGTGTGTGTGTGTGTGTGTGTATGCATGTATGTATGTATATGAGTGAGTATCTGTGTGTATTTGTGTTTGTGTGAATGTGTGTGTACGAGTTTTGTAGGAACTGCTGTTACCTATTTCTTATGTGAACAGATGCATTCAGGTAGAATAATATGATCACAGCTGTCTTCTTCTTTACAGAAAAGGAGATCTATATTTTTCTTAATGGCGTGGTAATTCCGGAAATTTTTTGATTACTTGAGAGAAAACGTCCCTTTCTGATTCGCAGTTTGTGTATTACTGAGCAGTACATACCACTGAACTTTACAAGACATACCTTAATCTATCTAACTGAGGAATTTATACCCTGAGTGTGTTAACTACAAATGGATAATGCGGTGGAATTGTAACTAATGTCCATATTTGAAACAAATAAACGAAAAGAATGTATCTGAAATAAACCCTTAAAAAGAAAATATGCATATAGCAATTTACTCGTGCATAGGTCGGTCTATTTTAAACTTGATTTTAACTGAAAAAACTGGGGTTCGTTTTATGCACAAGGCAGGTTTGAATATCTTTTCTTTTACTTGTTTCAGTCGTTAGACTACGACCATGCAGGAGCACCAACTTGAATTTTTAGTCGAACGAACCGACTACTTATTCTATTGGCTTCTTTTGACGAACCACAAAGTTTCGGGGATGTAAGAGAATCAAAAATGGTTGTCAAGCGATGGTGTCGGACAAACACAGACACAAAGACATACACGCGTTCATATACATATATATAT
>NC_068984.1:123645792-123647975 GCF_001194135.2 Octopus bimaculoides | reverse complement strand
TTATATTGAACACTCAATATTTCATCTACATTCAATACTTTCTTTCATGGTGCCATCCATTTTTATTTTATTTTATTTTATATTGTATATTGTATATTATATTATATATTGTATATTCCATATTCTATACCCCACATTAGTTCTGCAGGAATATAAATAAAACATAAAAAACAGACAGTGTTGGAACTCTTTTAAGCAAAATAATATATTCCTCTATACACAATCATACAAAAAAACCCACCTTTTTTGTATTTATTTTTACTCGCATATATATATATATATATATATATATATATATATACGACAGGCTTCTTTCAGTTTCTGTCTACCAAATTCATTCAAAAGACTTTGGTCAGCCCAATGCTGCAGTATAAGACACTTGCCCAAGGTGTCGCCTAATGGGACAGCATCGCCCAAGCTGTCGCCCAATGGGACTGGATCCCCTAATCATGTGATTCGGAAGTAAACTTCTTACCACATAGTCACACCTGCGCCTAAGAAAGGAAAACAATTAGAAATGCGATTAATACATGAGTGAGACTTACACACGAATGCGACTCATACCCGTGTACGACTTATAGATGAGTGCGACCGATACATGAGTAAATACGGTAGTTATTTCTTGTTAGATTTCAAAGGTTGGCCCTTTGAATTACAGGCACAATAGAAACAGGAAGTAAGAGTGAGAGAAAGTTGTGGTGAAAGAGTACAGCAGGGTTCGCCACCATCCCCTGCCGGAGCCTCGTGGAGCTTTAGGTGTTTTCGCTCAATAAACACTCACAACGCCCGGTCTGGGAATGAAAATCGCGATCCTCTGACCGCGAGTCCGCTACCCTAACCACTGGGCCATTGCGCCTCCACGGTGCAATTATATACATACAGAAATACAGATATATGCATATGAATATGCACATGCATACATATATACAGTCGCGGCTAAAAGTTTGGAACATTTTTCTTTAGAAATTAAAATTGTTACGCCCAAGTACAATTCGATTCAAACATGTACAAGGTAGAGACATACTTACCTAATAACTAATCCAATAAGTCGGTGAGCTGGCAGAAACGTTAGCCCGCCGGACGAAATGCTTAGCGGTATTTTGTCTGTCTTAACGTTCTGAGTTCAAATTCCACCGAGGTCGACCTTGCCTTTCATTCTTCCGGGGTCGATAACTTAAATAGCAGTTGCGTACTGGGATCGATCTAATTGACTGGCCCCATTCCCCAAAATTTTGGGCCTTGTGCCTAGAATAGAAAAGAATAACTGATCCAATGGTTCAATATCTAGAAGAAAAAATAGGCAGAATCAAAAATATATTTTTAGACCAAATTGCTTACATTTAATATAACCTTCGAGATTTAATATAAAAATTCTAATTTTTAGGCCTATGTTCTAAACTTTTGGCCCACGACTGTAGGACTGTAACCATCGTCTATCTTTTACAAATGAAAGGAAACAATGAATCTCGAATATAACCACATAAAAAATATTAAAAAAACGCACGTGTATTCACCTGTCAGTAACCTTCCGACATATCTAGATGAAAATAAGCAGATTTTTCAGAAGCCTTGCTATAAATTGGAGCCGATGACTAGCAGCTGAATATAAAATAACCAGAAGGAATAATATGAATATATACATCCGAAACAGTTCTATCTTCCCAAAAGAACGGAAATGCATCCAATGTGTCATTTGTTCTACTAACAAATATAACTTTTTTTTAAGTTATTTCTACAGATTGTTGTATAGAAACTGGAACCAGTACTGAAAGATATGATGTTTCGTATGAGATCGAAGATAGAAAAATAGGAAATGAGTGTATATGCATATTTCAGGAGTTCTTGCTGTTTTTTCAGTACCACATCCAACCTATGATCCATCCACGAACACATTTCTTAACTAGCCATCAAATCTAGTGGTGTAACATAATTGGATATCATTCTTTTATCTTTTACGCGGTCATTTGACTGCGGCCATTTTAGGGAATCATCTTGAATTTTTAGTCAAACGAACCGACCCCAATTCTTTTTTTTTTTAAGCATGGTACTTATTCTATCGATCTCATTTACTGAGCCGCTAGTTTACGGGGACACAATCACACCAACACCGGTTGTCGAGTAATGGTGGGGGGGGGGAACAAACACAGACACAAAGACACACATACATAGATATATACACACAG
>NC_068984.1:123643511-123645407 GCF_001194135.2 Octopus bimaculoides | reverse complement strand
TATATATATATATATATATATATATATATATATATATATATATATATATATGTATGTATGTTTTTGTATATGTTTGTGTGTGTGTTTGTCCCCCCAACATCGCTTGACAACCCATGGTGGTGTGTTTACGTCCCCGTAACTTAGCGGTTCGGCAAAAGAGACCGATAGAATAAGTACTAGGCTTCCAAAGAATAAGTCCTGGGGTCAATTTGCTCGACTAAAGGTGGTGCTCCAGCATGGCCGCAGTCAAATGACTAAAACAAGTAAAAGAGTAAAAGAGAAAGAGAATAGATATGAAAATCGAACAAAAACGCAATAGAGGACATTAAAACATTTGGACAGATACACGATACAAAGGCGAACATATAAATATATATATATATAATGAAATTAGCTTTCACTGGTATTTCAGGTCTTGACTTGTGGCGTATTGAACCAGTTAAAATTATCAATTTACAGAAAAAAGAATATTCACCTCCGTCAATTGGGAATATCTATTAAGCGAAAATAGCCGAATATCTTGGCAAAATTTACTTTACTGTTTATTTTTAAGTTTATTGTATGGCAAAATTTACTGTATATTTTAAAGTACATTTTTCCGTCTCATAGAAGTATCTGAGTTCATCACTGCAAGCGAACGCAACACTAGTCCTATCGCCATCCAATAACTTATTTTCAGTTAAATGGGATGGGGCGATTAAAGTTAAGATTTCTGGATGGTTCTATAGCAGTGATCTATAACTGTACATAGTACCTATTGCTTCTAGGTTGACTGGTGTCATTTCCTATAAATAAATTCGAATCATTCAGCTGTGCACTTATGACCCAATGGACCATACAAGTCACATATTAGTATACGTGAGTTCATTCCCCAACCCATGCACTGCTTATTTTGCGAATATAATCCGGGTTTTATTCTAAGATATAGCAGACAGAAGCTTAACTCTTCCAAGATAATACAAACTAGTAAAAACCAGTTTTCGGTTCAAACGACTTACCAAAGAGTGAATTTCTTAGATTTCAATATATCCTCTATTATCTTTCTTTCTTTTCTTTCTCCTCTCCCTCTGTCGCTCTCTCTTTATATCTCTCTCCTTCTCTGCTCTCTCCTTCTCTCTGTGCCCTTTATACACTCTGTCTCTCTCACTCTGTTCCTTTCTCTCTCTCTTCCACACTCTAGCTTTTCCGTCTTTTGTTTTTGCCTTCTTTCCCCGTTTCCATCTTATTTCGCGTTTCATTCTCCATTCTTTTCTTTCTTTCCCAAAGATTTACAAACTATAGAAGTATTCCCAACACACAACACAAACAAAAACTTCACGTATATACAGACACATATACACATACAAATACGTCCGCGTGTGTAAATGTATGCACGCATATGCACATATACAGGCAAGTATATAGACATGTGTGTGTATATAAATATATATATATATATATATATATATATATATATATATATATATATATGTGTGTGTGTGTGTGCGTGTGTGTACAGACGCTCGCATACTTGCACACGCACGCACATATACACGCACACACAAAAACATATACACACGCACGTTTGACCGGTTACATGCTTATAAACACGCAGGCACTTGTGAATATAAACACGAAGTAGACAGAAATCACATGACGGATTTATTTTACGTGATTTTTTGGGTTGTTCACCATTTCAAATGCGTATTCCCTACACCCGTGCGTAATGACACGCATCCGCACGCATACATAAACACTTGTAATAATATACAGGTAGGTACGTGCACAGAGATTAGTGCTCATACGAATTCAAACATATACGTTTCTGTAGATGTGCGCTCTTACGGGCTATATGTATAGGTATATACATGCATACATGCATATATATATATATATATATATATATATATATATATA
>NC_068984.1:123642815-123643464 GCF_001194135.2 Octopus bimaculoides | reverse complement strand
TGTGTGTGTGTGTGTGTGTGTGTGTGTGTGTGTGTGTGTGTGTGTGTGTGTGTTTGTGTGTGAGTGTGTGTATATTCACATTTATACACCTCCCGCACATTTATATACATGTATATATATAATAATATAAATAATATATATGCATAGATATACGTATATGTACATACATCTATACGTATATATTCATGCATATGTGGGCACAGGACGTCACGAAACGTGTACAACAAAAAATACGAAGCACGAGTACATGGAACAGGAACTATTCTTTCGAATAACGAAAGACACAAATGGAAAACAAAACAAACAACATAAAGAACGACCCTTCATCAGTTGTTGGCTGTTTTTCTAGTCTCGTATTTCGAGCGTATAACAACAATATACGCTTTCGATAAAACAGCTGCTCCCGCAACGCAAATTAAATAAAATTTGGGATTTTGCGGAGGGTCAAAGTTGGTAACACAAACAGGACAGTGAAAACAAACCGGAAGGGCTGCTAAACCTAAACGAGGTTGTGGTGGCGAACGCGTAAATCAAACTAGGACAGAAGACACTCAAGAACACGTTTTCCTTGTTCCAAAGAGAGAGAGAGGGGGAGAGAGAGAGTGACAGTGAGAGAGAGAGAGAGAGAGAGAGAGAGAGAGAGAGAGAG
>NC_068984.1:123641307-123642277 GCF_001194135.2 Octopus bimaculoides | reverse complement strand
ATATATATATATATATATAGGATTCGGTAAATAAACTGTCGTGTAAATTACTCAAAAATGAAAATAATACTGACATCTCATTTTAACAACTATATTTACCAGCTCGCCACCTTACTCACATGCACATATTGATACAGGCATAGATGAGCTATTAAGAAGTTCAGTTTGCAACCATGAGATTCCTGGTTTGATTCCGGGTAGAATTGACCCGGAATCTCATGGCTCGATTCTACTGCGTGGCATCTTGTGTCGGCGTCTTTGCTAAAGCGTTGAGACGATCCAAGTGGATTTGGGTACATGGGAACTATATAGAAGCCTATCCGATGAAGTGTAGCTGTAATTCAAAGACCTAGCCTTAAGAGACTGTCACATTGATTGTGTTTAAGAGTTAAGTAAATGATACAGATGCCTGTTACACAACCCGTACACAGAGCACAAGATGAACAACTTCATCAGGCAGCAAGTCAAGAAATACGCTGGCAGAGAGGACGCACGAAAGGTTACCTGGTACAGTCACGTAACCAGTTACAATTTCCTATCCAGAGCCTTCCTTCATGGCAGAGTTGAGGGAATTCCAAAGAGTGACAGGGTAGAGGAAATTCTGGTCTGACAGCATCAGGGACTGGAAAGATCACAATATTCTTTTCTATTCTTGGCACAAGGCTCGAAATTTTGGGGGAGGGGGGCCAGTCGATAAGATCGACTCCAGTACGTAACTGGTATTTAATTTATTAACCCCGAAAGGATGAAAGGCAAAGTCGACCTCGGCAGAATTTGAACTCAGAACGTAACGGCAGACGAAATACCGCTAAGCATTTTACCCGGCGTGCTAACGTTTCTTATTTCTTTATTGTCCACAAGGGGCTAAACATAGAGGGGACAAACAAGGACAGACAAAGGGATTAAGTCGATTACATCGACCCCAGTGCGTAACTGGTACTTAATTTATCGACCCCGAAAGGATGAAAGG
>NC_068984.1:123640294-123640809 GCF_001194135.2 Octopus bimaculoides | reverse complement strand
GATGATGATGATGATGACGACGACGCCGCCGCCGACGACGACGACGACGATGATGACGATGATGACCACATGTCTTTGGAACAGTCAAACAGCCCACGTGCTAATTGAATGAGTGGCCCGTCCAGTGGGTCGAACAGCTGAACACTTTAATGTCGAAGTAGATGGGGGAATGCATTACACGGACACACACACACACACACACACATTCATACGCTCCCCTTTAAACACACAACACATACACATAGTACAATGTTGTTACAAACCCAGGAGCACTCAATACATAGAGTGTTTACATTTAATGGAGGCGCGTGGCCTAGTGGTTAGGGTGTTGGACTCATGATCGTAAGATTGTGGTTTCGATACCAGGACTGGATGACGCGTTGTGTTCTTGAACAAAACACATCATGTGATTGGGAAGCAAGCTTCTTACCACACAGCCATGTATGTATGTGTATCTATATGTGTGTGTGTGCGTGTGTGTGTGTACATACATATATGCGTATGAATTATATATA
>NC_068984.1:123635359-123638816 GCF_001194135.2 Octopus bimaculoides | reverse complement strand
TATGTATGTATATATATATATATATATGTATGTATATATGTTAGTATTTATGTATATATATATATATATATATGTACCATATCACAGAGTACGCATATGTATACATACACATGTGTGTGTATGCATGTATGTATGTGTGTATATATATATATATATATATATATATATATATATATATATATATATATATATAGAGAGAGAGAGAGAGAGAGAGAGAGAAACAGACAGACAGACATATACGTACATTATGTTTGGTGTATATATAGATAGATAGATAGATAGATAGATAGATAGATAGATAGATAGATAGATAGATAGATAGATGTAGGTTTGTATATATAAAAATCACACGTATGCATATACATACATATATTTACACATACAAACACACACATATAGATATATATGCATACATTTATATCGATAGATAGATAGATAGATTTGACATATGATATGACATAATATTTGATTGTATGTGCGAGTGTATACGTGTGGCATGTGTGTTTAAACGTGAACACACTCAGATATTATTACACCACATTACTTCAAGTTATTCAGATCATTCAATACGATATCTCAACCTTATAACACATCTCACATATAATAACGCATCAAAATATATTACGCCATTTTATACCATACCATACATCTCCAATTCACGTTGCGATAAAAGGGAAGTCACTTAATTTCCTAGAAATACAACCAAAGTTTGCTCAAATAACACCCTACTATTTTATAAAAGGGAGTATGCATGAGATAATCCTTTCTATTATAGGCACAAGGCCTGAAATTTAGGGGAAGAGGATAGTCGATTACATTGACCTCAGTACTCAAATGGTACTTAACTTATCGCCCCCAAAAGGATGGATGGCAAAGTCGACCTCGGCGAAATTTGAACTCAGAACAACGGGTGAAATACCGCTAAGCATTTCGTCCAGCGCGCTACCGATTCAGCCATTTCGCCGCCTTTAGGATACATGAGATAATATTGTCGTAAATGGAACAAAAAAAAATTGTCGCAGCAGGAACACGTTTTCTTATTTAATCTGCTGCAACGGGGTTTACATGACTCTTGTTGCAGCAGGGTTGACTAACGATACCATGGCACAGTGTATCACTCCAAATAACCCCACCATACTTCATCGCATCACAACATACTCGATTACACCACATCAGAGCACGATACCACCGTGCCATAACAACAATATGCTATAACCACGCTATGTCATAACAACAATATAAGCACAGCCACTTCCTAACTACAGTGTACTGTAGCCACTGTATATTCTGGGCACACTAGACCAAAACCACTTCATAATATTATTATATTATTATAACGTACTATAATCACACTGTGACATTACTATAACCTATGATAACTATAACATACCATAACCATATTATCATAACCAAACACGGTCTGGTAATGGTCTCATAAACGTTTGTAGTAGCAGTATGAAAGACAGACTGAGACAGCATACCATTTAGTCAAATGACTTTTCTTTAGATGTGGTTTTGGACGTCTTCCATTGCAGACTTCATTTGTACTTCGTATGGGGTTAATAGTTGTTAAGGGTAAAGCATTTTCTGACTCTGAGCCAGTACTTGAGACGCAGTTTAATCATGTTAACGACGTGAGTTTCTCAGATCAGATCTCTAGTGGTAATGAAGCCTAGCTTATCGAACGATAATGAGGATTTTAATTGCGCGTCGATCGTATTGAAATTGAGTGAGATGTGTTGTGGATGTTTTTGGTCACTGATGATGATGGGTATGGAGTAGATTTTTTTAATGACAGAACAATATTTACAGTCGTTTCGCGTCATAGACATGTCTAGAAGTTAGCACTACCATGATGTTATCGCTTCACTTTACGTGAACTGAAAGGCTGAAAGTATTCCTCGAAAGCATTGCTAGACCAAGAATTTAAAAATTTTTTGTTTGTTTGTCTGTTTGTGTTTTTGCGTTGACCATAATGCACGAAGTGAAAGATCCCGGAAGAAGATGCATAACGTATCAGCATCGACACAGAAAATAGCAAACAATCCCTCGTCGTTCATGTCTCGTACTGACAGGTTGTTGCAATGGACTGCATTGTCCAGTCGATTACAGTGACTGCAGACTTCAAGAGAAAAGTAAGTGCAGGTCATGAGTAACGATGTCGGGTGTTTATGCCGACAAAGATACGTTGTAAGTCCCTGGTAACCACAACATATCGGCTGCAATTCCTTGATCGGGACACTTCCAAGATTGCTGCACTGTTAAGGATTAACACTTCGGAACAGTCTTTTTACGAATAAATGCGATATTTCCCTTTTTGCGAGGAATTTCTGCAGATGTTACAAATTTAACACTTGTATAGATTGCATAGCAAGAACTCTTTTAATGAGTACTGACATTGCATAATCGTTATCTCGTCAGCTAGTTATCTTGCACTAGCACTATTTCAACAAATTCCAAGTAATTTAAGTGCGCTGTTAGTATAAGAAGCATCTTTTAATGTAGATTGCTTCACTATCTGCCTAAAAGCAAATATACTGATTTTCCTGCCATCTATTCATATTCTACTTATTTGCAACGATACCAATATCTTTACGCCATCCATGTACTCAGACGGTTAGCGTACATGTCTGTCCGTGCTTAAGCAGGATGTTTCATAAAATACTCAGCTTTCTTTGTTGATGCTTCAGTCTCAGCACGTATATAAGTAGCGAGAGTGGACACCCTTGCCGATAAAAGGGTGATACCGAACACGACATTAAAGCATCCTTTGACTTCAAACACGGAACTTATCTGCCAATGAAGAATTTGGTTATGAAATGTCTTAAAGCCGTTTTATAACTAACCACTAGTATCACACCTATCAGATACAGATTATTTTCAAAGTTGAATGCTTTCTATTAATCCAAATTGATCAAGGTGCTACTGAAACTTGATCTACTATCTCTACGTTCCCTATTGTGTATCACGCAGAGGTTGTCTTCGGTGGCTCTGTCCAGAAGTACACATAATATTGCCGAGTTCACACTCTCATTGAAGATAAACATCAGCTTAAATTATAGGATAGGACTTAAAATACATTGCTTTGAATCAGATACCAGGGGCTTGTCGACTTTATCACTGCATCCTACGTTGGCTTTATCACCGCATGGCATGTCTGCAAAACCGAAGCTCATATATAAACACTCATATACGACGGGCTTCTTTCAGCTTCTGTCTACCAAATCCACTCACAAGGCTTTGGTCAGCCCGAGGCTATAGTATAAGACATTTGTCCAAATTGGCGGGCAATGGGACTGAACGCAGAACCATGTAGTTGAGAAGCAAGCTTCTTACCATACAGCCACGCCTGCACCTTTTATTAACATTTCATGAAAATGACGAGTGTTTTTTTACTAACCCATGATCCACTTCTCGAAGAACGTCAATATCTGAAATGAGACCTTAAGCTTCCTCC
>NC_068984.1:123634033-123634350 GCF_001194135.2 Octopus bimaculoides | reverse complement strand
ATATATATATATATATATAAGCATATATGCTTACAGACATAAAGACATACAGAAATACACAGACACACACACACATACGCATATGAGCGCGTATCTATGAAAATATATGCGTGCGTCTCTCGCTCACTATGCATACATACATGCATACATACATACATACATAGAAACATACATACATATATATATACATATATATATATATATTCTTACATATTTCCATACGTATATAAATATGTATCACACATATATTGTATGTTTATATACATATATATATATGTATGTATATATATATATGTATGTATATATATATATGTATA
>NC_068984.1:123631691-123634023 GCF_001194135.2 Octopus bimaculoides | reverse complement strand
ATATATATATATATATATATATATATATATATATATATATATATACATATATTATATATATACATGTATAATATGCATATATATACATATAGATAAATAAATATATATATATATGTGTATATGTTATGTATACGCATGAATATAAGTGTGTATATGTATGTGCGTATGTGTGTGTGTGTGTGTGCAGGATATATAGGATATATCATATATACATTGTGCTAAAGGGCTTCTTAAGTATTGATGACTAACTCCTGACATTTTAAATTGCGGAAGAGCAAAATCGAAAGTTTTGATGGTTTAGCTTTTTCTAGATCGACCGCTTTATAAATCCTATTTGTATTTTATAATTAGCAGTGTCGCATCTCCGAAGGCTTAGTCTTTGAATCTGTTGATGCCATTTTCACGGTAATCTCAGTTTCATACTTTGACTGCAGTAGTACTACGTGTGTATTTGTAAAGTATTTCTTAAGGGTGTTCCTATTGTTTCTTAGATTTTCGAAGAGACTATAAGCAGTTCTTTACAGAGCGTTCATAAGACCAGTTAGTTGAGCTTGCCTTTCTTTTTCGCTATTAGAACTGCTCCAAGACATGGTATCTAGAGCTAACTAGCGGTTAGCCAAGCTACTAGACCTGTCAGTGATTGAAGGGAAGCGTAACTAAACGCAATAAAGACATGAACCTGGTTCATTCACCTCTACTTTTCGACAGTTACTAACTTCACAACTATCGGAACGCGAAGCGGTCCTCAAGAACGCATGTTCGTGAGATGGTTGTGATCTGTAAACAGTTTTGAGGAAGAACCGGAAAGAGAAGTATGAACACGCAATGAATTCATAAAAACGGTAGAGAAAAATAAAAACGTAAACCGGAAGAGACGAATAAAGCAAGTTATATGTTCTGCTGCATACCACGTGTGGCACCTTTCTTGTTCTTAAAGATATATTAAGTTATTTTTATTTGTCAGCTCATCAGTTGAACATCACCGCCACTTGCCCACCAACCCATCAGGTGTGCCTTTAGTGGCGAAATGGCAGTTGTTAGAGCTTCGGAAGAAATGGTTGGCATTCGTCTCCATATACGTTTATATACACACACACACACACACACACACACACACACACACACACACACACACACACACACACACACACACACACACACACACACACACAAACAAACAAGCACATATGTAACACAGTATGATGGAATTTGAGAGACATTTTCCTGCTATTTATTGCATAAATATTACTGCTAAGAAAATATATGACAGAAGGATGTGGATTGCTGGTGACAACACTGCTATTTCTAGCAAGTCGAGCGACTCCATATAGGATTTTCATTTTCTGCTTCGTGTTGTCGAAGAGAAGGTACAAGCAGTTGGTCTCTTTTTGGCAACACTCATCTTCTAAATAGTGTTGAGATTGTATTGAATTGACATGAAAAGGCAAATCAAGATTTTGGCAACCCATTAAATCTTTGCAAGCTTCACCGACCCAATAAAGCTATCCCTTACTAATACCATTATGGATACTATAAACGCGGAAATTAGCAACATATTGGATGGAGAAGCTGTCACTTACAGAACCACTGATCTCTGCGATGATGGAGCCAATCTGTATAATTATCGAAAAGGAAACCCTAAACAAGTCTAACTTGAGCAATAGTGCCTATCTCCATCCTTACGCTGACCTTGAAAAAGAGAAGTATTGTAAAGATAGTGAGAAATTTAAATACATCTAATGGATTTTAAAATCAAACGATAATTTGAATATAACCTATTTACATCCACGCATGACTGGAGCACGTTGTTAAAGAATGGGAAATATGTCATGATGCCAAGAATTAAATTGAAATTTTTCTAATGCCACGTAGTTATTCAGTCTCAGGCTATCATAGCTTCCAGTCTGAGTGGCGTTTGCAATGACATTCAATAAATTTCACTGTTAGTTATTGAGTAAAATAGGTCTCTTGCATTCGATTGATCTATTTACTTATAGATAATTGTATAACGATATAACACTGTCTTAAGAACCATATAGGGAGCTTATATATATATATATATATATATATATATATATAAATATATAGTTTTAGGGAAAATAACCAAGTTTCAAGAACACATCGATGAAAATCCACTATCACATATAGAAAAATTAATAATTAAAAGCACAATAAATGAGTATAATATAAAATAAAATATATTATATATACATATATATATAAACACACAGACACACACATACATATACGTATATGTATGTATGTATGTATGTATATATATATATATATATATATATATATATATATATAATAATACAAAGAATATATATAC
>NC_068984.1:123629157-123630022 GCF_001194135.2 Octopus bimaculoides | reverse complement strand
GTGTGTGTGTGTGTGTGTGTGTGTGTGTGTGTGTGTGTGTGTGTGTGTGTGTGTGTGGGTGTGACTATATAAGGAGCAAAAGAGAGTGCAGGTTTATAATCAAAGAGCCATGTATGTTTGTTCAATTTTCATTCGAACGCGATTTCGTTTTCAAGGTGGCAGTGCGAGGCTTGAAGCAAAATTGGCTGCCATTTTGTATCATGTCTGGCAACAACAAAATGGCAATCTCGTGGTTTTGTCCAAGTATGCATATGTGTGCAGATATGTCTACATCTGCGAATGAGTAAAAGCAATGGTTCATACTCTATCGTGAGTTTGATTCTATATAAATGCTTGAGCGCACGCTCGCGCACGTGCGTGTATGTGTGCATGTGTGTGTGTGAGCGCGCGCGCACGCGTGTGTATGTGTGCGTGTGTTTGTGTCTGTACGCGGGAAAACAAGAATAAGTATGAATGTATATCTAAATTGGTTGGAATGATTGCATTGACATGATTCCGTGGGTGTAAATAATATGTGTGCGTGTATACGTGCGTTAACGTTTAGATTATTTTTATGTGATTTATCAGTGCGTAGAGGGCGCACATCTATATTTAGAGATATAGCCATGCGTGTGAGAATATATGTGCTTGGTTGAGTCTATTTGAGAATCTGCCTTCAATGTTATCTCTTTAAGCAAAATCCTGTGTGTCTATCTATTTATATGAGATCAATATATATTTATATACACACGCATATATATATATGTATATATATATGTGTATATATATATGTATGTATATATAAGCTAAGGAAAAGATATATGACGTAGAGCTCACATGAGCGTGCGTGTATGTGAGTATATAGATGTATGTATATAAGTGTTTA
>NC_068984.1:123627882-123628210 GCF_001194135.2 Octopus bimaculoides | reverse complement strand
TATATATATATATATATATATATATATATATATATGTCTGTATGTATATATATATATATGTATGTATATATAAGCTAAGGAAAAGATATATGACGTAGAGCTCACATGAGCGTGCGTGTATGTGAGTATATAGATGTATGTATATAAGTGTTTAAATGTGTGTGCGTGTGTGTCGTTGGTAATAAGAATAAATATCTAAATATACTGTCTGCGGAGTTAATGGATTCATGTTATATATACATAGATGTGTTTGTGTGCACGCGTGTGTGTGCGTGTACGTATATAAGTATGTATGTACATATATACTTATATATATATATATATATAT
>NC_068984.1:123623567-123625332 GCF_001194135.2 Octopus bimaculoides | reverse complement strand
TATATACATATATATATATATATGCATATGTATGTGGATTTTTTCAATGAGTACATTTTTCGCTGCCTTAGTAGTAGTAGTCAGACAGTTTACAAAGCGGGTATAGTTGATTATATCGACCTCAGTATTTAACTGGTGCCTGTTTTATCGATCGACAAGTGAAGGATGAAATGTTAAGTCGACAACGGAGGGATTTGAACGCAAAAACGTAACAGGTCGTAAATATACATATTGCAAAGTGTTATACAAAGACGTTCTGACGATTGTGACAATTAAAATAGCTGGAGAAACGATGAAACACGTTAATGAATTTGATTATTTTGGGAAGAACACCAAAGGGACGTGTGAAACGAAGGAATAAGGTAAAATGACGGATTGCATCAGTTATATCGGTTTTAGGAAAATTAGACTTTGCATGGAAAAATAAAACGTTTACAATAACAACAAAAAAGGGCAATAATTTTTAAGAACAATAATTTAAAGAGCGATAATTTTCTATAGCAAGTTAAGGGCGTGAAATATTTCACGTTGGATGCTGAAAGTGAGAAAAATATCATGGTGTTTCATACGAAATATAGAAAGCTGCTTTGCATTGTATATATTGAAGAATGTGGAGGCGTGTGGCTTCCTGGTTAGAGTACTCGGTTCACGATCGTAAAATTGTGAGTTTGGCTTCCGGCGGTGCGTTGTGGCGTCGAGCACGACGCTTTTATTTTACGTTGATCCAGTCCACCATGCAACTGGCAAAAACGAGAAGTACCTCATTTTCAAATGGGCGGCCTTATCACATTCTGTATCACGCTGAATTTCGCTGGGGACTATGTTAAGGTTTTACGTATCTCTGGAGTGCTGAGCCATTTGCATGTTGTTCCTTTGATCAGATCTGCTGGGGCCTTTGCTGTTGTAACCGACGGAGTGACAGTTTTATACTGAACAATACTTTAACGAGAATTTCAGGTAAGATACAATGGAGAAGAAATTGCTGAGAAACACTGCAAACCATGAAACTGTTAAAAGGCGGATAATTATACGGTTTAGTCATTTAAGGCAGCAACAACAATTTAACTCTTTTGAATATGGTCAAGCATGAAGAAAACGCCGGTAATAACAATAATAATAAACAGGTTGTGATGCATGTGCCTGGTGTACCCCTATCGCACGAGTAGTCATGATGGGTATACTCAGCTTCGTATATTATATCCCAGAGCCACTTTGATGGCACACACGGCTCTCTCACTCAATAATAATAATAATAATAATAATAATAATAATAATAATAATAATAATAATAATTGCCTGATGCAATTCTAGGTAGTGGCTCTCATGGCTTTTAATCTTAACTAGTCGGAAGTAAATGAAGAATCTATATCGTATGTTATTTGACATGCTTATATTTGTTTATGCGATTCAGAGACACGCTATTGGCCACTTTGAGTTATTTCCCCTGACTCATTTCGATAGTATGCAACCGTGATTAGAACATTGTCTCTGTACCAGACGCTGGTCTGCTGCTGCACATTTACAGCCAGTGAACTGGAGATGCACGACATTGAGTGATTGGCCCAAAAATACAACGCACCACCCGTCCAGGAATCGAAACTACGATCTTGCGATCGTGAGTGCAACACCCTAACCACTAGGCCACACGTCTTCACCTTGAACAAGTGTCTTCTACTATAGCCTCGGGCCGACCAAAGCCTTGTGAGTGGATTTGGTAGACGGAAACTGGAAGAAGCCCGTCGTATATGTATATATATATATATAT
>NC_068984.1:123619588-123622685 GCF_001194135.2 Octopus bimaculoides | reverse complement strand
ATATATATATATATATATATATATATATATATATTGATATATATAAATGTGTGTGTTTGTGTTTGTGTTTGTGTTTGTGTTTGTGTGTATGAGAACGTCTGTTGTATACTGCCATGCACTCACTTAAACATATCTGTCTATATGTCTACATATCTCACTATATATGCATGTATATAAGTGTGTGTATGTGGGGAGTGTATATATGTATATATACACGCACACATACACGCATACTACTCCTTTGCTACCTCACTCCTATCTAATCACGTGGTTTTTTCCTTTGTTCCCTATGCACTTTAATTTTTATCTTTCTATACAGAAATTATACATCTGCAGTACTTTTGTTATCCTCAGTCCATCCCTAACCACATTTTTTCTACTCAATATTTCTTCCCTTCTCTCCATTCAATATAAAATTACTTAGTTTATATTTAGAATAAACCAACCTTCAAATAAACCATCTCATTTTTTCACAAATTTTTTGAGCCTCCCCAAATATTTTAATCGTTTAAAAAGTTCGTAGTAGAGCCAAATATATGGCCATTTGTGACGAATCATTTCATTTCAGTGCAATATATAAGTTTGTTTGAGAGAAAAAGACAAAGTGTGTATCAGTGCGTGTGTGTGTGTGTGTGTGTGTGTGTGTGTGTGTGTATGTGTGTGTGTGTGTGTGTGTGTGTTTGTGTGTGTGCGTGCATGTGTGCGTGTGTGCTTGTCTAATTGTGTATACATAAATGAGGCGTAGGAGTGGTTGTGTGGTAAGTAGCTTGCTTACCAACCACATGGTCCCGGGTTTACTCCCACTGCGTGGTACCTTGAGCAAGTGTCTTCTACGATAGCCTCGGGCCGACCAAAGCCTTGTGAGTGGATTTGGTAGGCGGAAACTGAAAGAAGCCCGTCGTATATGTATATATATATGTATATATATATATATATATATATATATATATATATATATATATATGTATGTATGTATGTATGTATGTATGTATGTATGTATGTGTGTGTATATGTTTGTGTGTCTGTTTGTCCTCCTCCCCAGCATCGCTTGACAACCGATGCTGATGTGTTTGCGTCCCCGTAACTTAGCGGTTCGGCAAAAGAGACCAATAGGAAAAGAACTAGGCTTACAAAAAATAAGCTCTGGGGTCGATTTGCTCGACTATAAAGGCGGTGCTCCAGCATGGCCGCAGTCAAATGACCGAAACAAGTAAAAGAGTAAAAGTGTAAATGATTTTGACTTAATCCTTTTTAAACCGAAATTCTTCGTAATATTCACAATACCTCCCATTATATTTATCACACAAAATATGCTATCCGGTACGTTATCAGTACCAAGATTGACTATCTAGATTTACAATAAAAGTCGTGTATGAAATTCGTAGTCGAAAAATCTGATTATATAGGAGTTTGAACAATACGTACTATTAACACATACTATTTCTATCTTATTAACTATTCATAAAAAATAATAGCCATCTATGAACCATATTTAATATATAATTGCCGTTCACCAGCAAGCTACTGAAGTTTTCGCTTGAGATTAAAAAAAGATATTTTATGGACGTGCTAATATCTATTCAATAGAATACACCGGATTATTTATTCAGCCCGGCATCCATTCACAAAATCAGTGAATGTGTTATTCACTGCTTCATATATCGGAGAGCCAAAATGATGTTCTCGCCATCCGCTGCCGGAATGTTTTTTTGTCTCCCCCCGTTCAATATCGTGTTTTTAAGCACATGTCCATTAGAGATCTGTTTTCGGAAGAAACTAAATAGCTGCTTCTGTTGTTTAGTCATTGGTTAGCCCTGATCCACCAGACCTATGTTGTTGTTGGCACTCCGTCGCTTACGACGTCGAGGGTTCCAGTTGATCCGTTCAACGGAACAGCCTGCTCGTTAAATTAACGTGCAAGTGGCTGAGCACTCCACAGACACGTGTACCCTTAGCGTAGTTCTCGGAGATATTCAGCGTGACACAGTGTGACAAGGCTGGCCCTTTGAATTACATTCAGCGGACCTATTTGTTGTTGTTGGCACTCCGTCGCTTACGACGTCGAGGGTTCCAGTTGATCCGATCAACGGAACAGCCTGCTCGTGAAATTAACGTGCAAGTGGCTGAGCACTCCAGAGAGACGTATACCCTTAACGTAGTTCTCGGGGATATTCAGCGTGACACAGTGTTACAAGGCTGACCCTTTGAATTACATTCAGCAGACCTATAAGCAAATACATTCCAGCAGAACTTAACTGCTATTTCTAGTATAATGAGCAACCACATAGAGGAAAACCGTGATTTTTTAAAGTACATTATTACCAAAGAATACAAGCAGAAAAACAGGAAAGAAAGAAAGAAAAAACAATTTTAAGTTAATGGGAAAATGGCTGAAACATATTTATATCTTGTTATCCAAATACTTGTGTATATTCCGTGTGTATGATAAATGAAATGTTGAGAAGCGTTTTAAGGATGTTTCCACGGTTTGTCGAGAAAGAACTTCGATTTTTTTCAAGTACGATAACTATTCAACACATAACACGAATTTGTTCCATATATTTCTTTGGTGTATTTCGTTTTAGGAGTGTGTATGCGTATGCGTGTGTGTGCGTGTGTGTGTATGTTTGTGTGTCTCTGTATGTGCGTGTATATTTATGTGTATATATGTATATATGTGTATGTGTATGTATGTATACATATATGTGTCAGTATGTGTCTGTGAACGTGCGTGTACGTGTACGTTTATGTATATACATGTGTATATATGTGTATATGTGTATACGTGTGTATATGTGTGTGCATGCGTGTGCGTGTCTGCTTATGTAAAAATATGGATATATATATCTTACTCTCTCACCCTTACTCTCTTACTCTCTTACTCTCTCACCCTTACTCTCTCACTCTCTTCCCCTCTCTCTCACTCTCTTTCTCTTCCTCCCTTTCTCCCCCCATACCCCTCTTCCCTCTCTCTCACTCTCTTTCTCTTCCTCTCTTTCTCTTCCTCTCTTTCTCCCCCCATACCCACCTTCCCCTCTTTCTCTCCCCCCATACCCACCTTCCCCCTCTCTTAATCCACCTTCCCTCTCTTATACCC
>NC_068984.1:123613030-123615305 GCF_001194135.2 Octopus bimaculoides | reverse complement strand
TATATATATATATATATATATATATATATATATTTTATTCTTTTACTTGTTTCAGTCATTTGACTGTGGCCATGCTGGATCACCGCCTTTAGTCGAACAAATCGAACCCAGTACTTATTCTTTGTAAGCCTAGTACTTATTATATCGGTCTCTTTTGCTTAACCGCTAAGTTACGGGGACGTAATCACACCAACATCGGTTACGGGGAGACAAAGAAACTAACGTCAAGCGATGGCCGGAGACAAACACAGACACAGCCACTCAACCACGCTCGCATACACACACACATCTGTGTACATATGCGACGGGATTCCACATAGCTTTCGTCTAGCAAATTCATACACAAAGCATCGGTCAGCCCGCAGCAATAGTGGAAGACTGTTACTCAAGGTGCTACTCAGTAGGACTGAACCTGAAGCCACATGGTGGCATAGCAAGCTTCTTAGCCACATGTTCATGCCTGAAAGTTTAAACTTTAGACTGTAAACTGTATCAGCTACTCACGAATGAAATACTGAAATGAAATTAATGCATTATAAACACAAATATCCTGGAGTGACTATTTGCCGATACCTTAAATCTGTCTATCATAGCTTCAACGGATGTGGCCGCAATTTCTATAAAAGAACAAACTGAGAATTACTGGAAGTCAATAAGCACGCCGTGCCACATGAAATATATGGTTCGCAACAAAAGTTTTCAGTCAAACAGAGAATTCAGAAAATTCCTGTACCAATATACTTATAACAGGATATTGATACCAGAATGTCGTGTTTTGCTTACTTAAATTGATTACATTGTATGGGAAGAGCATGTATGATAGATTAAACCAGGCCAAATATTATGGCTTCTCTTTTCCCCCAGAATAGCCAAAAACCACCTAGGTGGAAAAATTACATGAAAGAAAGAGAGAAAGAAAGAATCACTCAATGAATAGATAAAGGTAGGAAAAGGAGAAAAGAAAACGAGAAGTGACGAATGATTTTAAATGAAAGACAAGAATGAAGGGCGTTATGTGAAAGATACACATTGAGTTTCTGACTCTGGTCTTACGGTTCATCGCGCTACCAATAACATTGTAGCACATGAAGAAATTGATGAAGGAAGGATAAGGAAGCATGGAACTGCAAAGAACGGTGACTTACTAAACGAAATGATCCAATAAGACACAGTAAAGAACAACAGGTATTTGAGTGTAGAATATACTTGGGCGACCAGAAAACCTTTGGTAGCGTACCACAGAGGGGGCCTTATCAGAAGTTTACAGTTATCCAATGTGCCACATACTAGTCACTGTTAGCGAAGACAAGGTATGCTATATCACTTTTGAGGGTATGAGACGTTTTGGCACAGCCACTTTGACGCCGCCTATTTGTTGGTTTATTTGACAGATGTTTTAATGTTTCTCTCTCCCGTTCCCCCTCCCCTTCTCTCTCTCTCTCAGTGGGGGGGGGGGGATTTTCTCTTCATGTGTATGAGGAGAGAGAAAGTGTTTAGAAAAACAGTGCTCAATAAATAAATTGTATCGCCTTTTTCTCTCTCTCACTCTCTTTTCATCCCTCTTTTAATATAAATGTGTATATTTCTATGCACTTGTGTGTGTATGCTTGCTTCCAGTACCAACTGGTACTTAATTTATCGACCCCGAAAAGATGAAAGGCAAAGTCAACCTCGGCAGAATTTGAACTCAGAATGTAAAGATAAACGAAATACCGCTAAGCATTTCGCCCGGCGTGCTAACGTTTCTGCCAGCTCGCCGCCTTTAGGGTGTTCAATATTGTAACCTATTGACAAAGAATTAATAACAATTCTGTTCAATAAGTAACCAAATAGAATAAAACGCCACGCCTTACTGTTTTGGGAAGAACATTGTCTGCATTGATGGGTAAGCAAACAATCACTCAAAGGCACGTAGATATAAATACATATATATATATATATATGTGTGTGTGTGTGTGTGTGTGTGTGTGTGTGTGTGTGTGTGTGTGTGTGTGTGTGTGTGTGTGTGTTTGTGTGTGTGTGTATAAAGAGAGAGAGGGAGAGAAAGGAGAGAGGGGGAGAGAAAGACTTACACCTATTGGAGTGCAAATATCCACCCATACATCTGCACAGACACACACACACACACACACACACATACACACACTCACGCACAGAAACACACACGCATACACCTGCATATATATATAATGTACATAAAGACGTGTATGGTCACGTGCATTCGTGTGTGTGTGTGTGTGTCTGTGTGTGTGTGTGTGTGTGTGTGTGTGTGTGT
>NC_068984.1:123603531-123605764 GCF_001194135.2 Octopus bimaculoides | reverse complement strand
TATATATATATATATATATATTGTTGTTTGTTGGCACTCCGTCGCATATGACGTCGAGGGTTCCAGTTGATACGATCAACGGAACAGCCTGCTCGTGAAATTAACGTGCAAGTGGCTGAGCACTCCACAGACACGTGTGCCCTTACCGTAGTTCTCAGGGATATTCAGCGTGACAAAGTTCATAGTTCGATGCTTTGCCATGTCGTCTGACGTAGGAATTCAACCCTTTCAGGGATTTGCAGATCCGGTCGCAGAAGTTGCACTAAAGGTCCCCTTCATTTGGGATGTAGACTGGACTCGGCTCTATGCGGAGTTTTTTTTTTCTCTCCTTCATGGTGTGGATCCTGAATGCCTCAAAGTCAAAGGTGGGTTTATAGCAAGAGCTTCGCCACTGTGTACCTTTAACTTTCACCTTTTACTTTAGTCATTAGACTACGACCATGCTGGGGCACAACCAAGTAGGATCTCAGTCGAACGAATCTGCTTCAGTGCTTTTTTTTTGCCGAACCGCCAAGTTACAGGGACGTAAATAAATCAGCACCGGTTGTCAAGCGATGATGGGGGACAAACACCGATACAAAGATACATTCACACACACACATACACACACATCTATGTATGTATGTATGTATGTATGTATGTATGTACGTATGTATGTATGTATGTATGTATGTATACGAGAGCTTTCAGTTTCCGTCTACCATATCCACTCACAAGGTTTTGTGGTCGGCCTGAGGATATAGTGGAAGATACTTGGCTAAGGTGTCACGCAGAGGGACTAAACTCGGAAACATCTCGCTGGGAAGCAAACGTCTTGCACACACACACACACACACACATACACACACACTCACAGACATGCATTACAATGGTTCTTTTATACGACTGGTCAGTGAGTAAGTTGTTAAGTGAAAAGACGTTTATTTCAACTGCTTGTTCTATTGACACCGTGCTGAAAGATAACAGCAAAATGTTACCTTTAAAATTACACTACATTTCGCTCAGTGTTATATGTCTTAGTCCTGGATGTGTACATAGCGGTAGATAGGATTTGAACTTAGAAAAAAGTGTGATAATAACACACTTATCTGTTGAACCACACAGAATGATCGTTATATCCTAAGGTTAACAATCTATTATTTTCAATCCGAAATTCAAGGGAAAGGCTATTTATTGCTGCTGTTGCTACTGCTGCTGGTATTTCTGGAGGTGTTCATACGTCAGCAACAATGGAATTGTACTATGAGAATCTTCTAGAGTGGGGTGAGGGTTTCGTGAGTTCGAAATGCCCTGAGGTATTTTAGACAATCTTTTTATCGTGAAGAAGAAAAAGAAAGTGATGTCGCTTCAGTGGCAAAAATGTTTGATAGCTTGCAACCAAAGCGACAGCATTTCCTTTATCTTCTCCGCGCTAAGATGAAGTACAAAATCCGAAATATTAGACACCCAACTCCTCACGACAATTAAACATCTCCTACGATCGATTTTGTAGATCCTGTTACTTGAAATCTTTTGACTTCAGAATCATTAAAGGTAGAAGCAGGGTTTGTGTTCAGAATGTAAAGGAAAGTAACTATTATGTTCCAAAATGACTTTTCCGACGTCCCACTGATATTGCCTTTCACCGCTACACTTCTAGTTATTTCTAGATGCACGTTTATGCCTATATCAACGTAGTTTTGCAGTGAGTTATGAAATAGAACATAGGTACTGTATCTAGGACTTATAAACAGATATGTCTTGTGACACAAGCCAGCAATCGACACGACGAAACAATAGAGGTCACCGCAAGCTCTCAAAAGGAAATACATACATATACATACAAACATACATACATACATACATACATACATGCATACATAAATATATACAAACACACATTGACACGCATGCACTCATGTACACACCGACAATGGTCTTTGTGTAGACATATTTAATGAAATGACCAATTACAAAAAGTAATTAGAAAGTACGCGATGAGAAGAAAAAGTAATATTGGTATTTCTCGATGTTTCTACATTATATATACTTATATGTATGTGTGCATGTGTGTGAGTGTGTGTGTGTGCGTGTGTAGATAGATAGATAGATAGAAAGATAGATAGATAGATAGATAGATAGATAGATAGATAGATAGATAGATAATTCAAGGACGGATAAATGTACATATATATGTGTATGTACATACACACACACACACACACACACACACACACACACACACACACACACA
>NC_068984.1:123600592-123602451 GCF_001194135.2 Octopus bimaculoides | reverse complement strand
TGTCCTAGGGTCGATTTGTTCGACTAAAGGCGGTGCTCCAGCATGGCCGCAGTAAAATGACTGAAACAAGTAAAAATAAAATAATACATATATATATATAATGTGTGTGTGTGAGTGTGTGTGTTTGCGCGCGAGTGTGTGTGTGTGTGTGTGTGTGTGTGTGTGTGTGTGTTTATATACCGACAGGAGCGATGGCCTACATTTAGCTGAATCAAGGTGTTACCCTCCTACGCCCGATTTTGTACTACCAAATAGTAATGCCAAATAGTGTAAACATTCCGTATGTAGTGAATGAAACTGAGAAGCAGGCTGCTATTTTAGTGCCCCCTGACCTGCCGTCTGGTGACTATAAAGTTGTTAGTTATTCTAGTTACAAAATTCCTAGTCGGGTGAACCATGATGGAGTGATCGATGGTTTTGGTATCAGTAATGATAATGGCAGCACGAATAAGGTAAACAAAGTCTTTATTAGCGACCATGGTAATTACTACGTAGGCATTAATAGTAATACTCACGATATCAAGATTAGCAGTAAGAATTGTAATTGTCGCAATAAAACTAATTGTCTACTAAGAGGAGCCTGTTTAACTAAAAATATTGTTTATTAATGTATTATAATAACTGATATTAATATATTTACCTACATAGGCTGTTCTTGTGTCTTCATTTAGACACGAACACAAGGCTAATAATACTATATTATCTATGAAAATTAGGCACCTTAACGACAATAATGCTAAATTTGATATTATATGGAACATCATTCATAAGGCCCAATCGTGTTCTAATAACAGATATTAAAGATGCAAACTATGCAGTATTGAGCTATACGAAATATTAAAGAATAAAGATAATGAGAATTTACTTAATAGTAGATCGGAAATTCGTTTATCGTGTAATCATAAAATTCGTCGTGCATCTGAATATTTTAAACAGGTTACATAATCCTCTATTTCTTGATTGTTTAACCACACCTTATTCTCTTGCACCTCCTATCCCTATCCTTCAAGCATAATTATTAGCGTGTTAATAATGCAGTGTATTACCTCACCTCTTTGACCTCTCTCCCTATGTTATGGTGATAGACATTTACACACCTGTGTGCATAAAAGATGAACTCGTCGGACCGTTTATTGTTGATGATGACAGAGGACGTTTTGGAGTCTTGCATTTTTGACCTAAAACGGATAACAAAAAAGAAACATGAGTGTCAAGACCCAGTCCATGCTATGGGTGCAGAGGTTTACATTTTACAAGTAACTGCCCTTTTAAAAATCTAAAATGTTTTGAGTGTGAAAAAATCGGACGTAAAAGTTCACATTGTAGAGCGAAACTACAAATATTCTGGAAGCAATGTATTGTGAACAAATATTCTAAGCAAGGCTCAAAAAAGAAAATTTATGTCCGTAAAAATGAATACTGTGAATATGAAGTTACAGTTGGATACGGACAGTGATATCACGATAATTAACTCAGATACATGGAGAAAAATAGGGAAACCTATTTTAAAGGAAACTTCGAAAATTGCGCGAGGTGTTTCAGGAAAAAAATTGCATTTTATGGATGATATGATAAGTGGTGTTATATTTCGTGAAAAACCTTGAAAACCAAACTTCTGGTGTTGAATAATACGACAAATTTATTTGGAACAGACTGGACGGAATTATTTAACTTATGGGACCTAGCCATAAATATGTTTTGTGAAAATGTGAATGCTTCTTCTGCCAGTACAAATAAGGCGTCGGAGATTTTAAAAATTAATTTTAAAATATTTTTCCTGAAGATTTTTCTGATGAATTAGGTCTTTGCCCCAAAACAAAGGCGAAGTTTCAAGTAAAAGAAAACGCTATACCGGTATT
>NC_068984.1:123599234-123600280 GCF_001194135.2 Octopus bimaculoides | reverse complement strand
ACAATAAATATTCATAAAGGACTGTTTAAATTTAATCGACTTCTTTTTGGTATAAAGGTAGCACCTAGCATTTTCCCTTTTGAACGTGGCCACAAAGTGTTCAGCTTGTCCGTTCGATCTTGGGTGATACGGAAAATTCTTAAATTCATTCGCCGTAAATTGTGTACTGTTATCGGAGATTATGGTGTCCGGGACACCATCTCTTGCAAATTCCACTGTTACCATGGAGGTCAGTTTTCTACATTTACACATTTCTGGCCATTTTGTAAAGCTATCTACCATTATTAGATAATATGATCCGTTTAAAGGTCCTACGGAGCCTATGTGTAGCCTGGTCCATGGAATATCGGTCTTGGGCCAAAGTTGAAATTTTATAGGTGGGGATTTCGCTGCAAGAGCACAACCTCTGCAGAATTTTACCAACTTCTCAATATCTAGATCCATTGTTTCTACCCCCCCCCCAACTGCTTGACAAGCAGTGTTTGCTGTGTCTACGTCCCCGTAACTTAGTAGTTGGGTTTAAGAAACCGATAGAATAAGTACCAGGCTTAAAATGAAAAAAATAAGTACTCGGGTCGTTACATTCGACTGTAAAAAAAAGTCTTCCATGTGGTACTCCAGCATGGCCACAGTCTAATGATTAAAACAAGTAAACGATAAAGACAAAGGATATATGTGTGTGTAGGAGGATGAATTTTAACGTTTTTCCTCATTCAATGTTTAAAAATAACTTTTACCTTACCAAATTTGTTATTGAAAATTTATATTAATTTCTACCACTTCAAATAATCCGCATTTGATGAAACATTGAGACGTTGTTGACAATAGCAATTGCTTGCTGATTAGTCAAATACCCCATACGAAACACCTTTTCTCTAAGCACACTTTTCCGTTCCTTTCTTTTATATTTTCTCGTTCACAACGTCCACCAAATCAATGCTCCTTCTTCTTCGTCTTCGTCATCGTCTTCTTCTTCTTCTTCTTCTTCTTCTTCTTCTTCTTCTTCTTCTTCTTCTTCTTCTTCTTCTTCTTCTTCTTCTCCACCT
>NC_068984.1:123595821-123598336 GCF_001194135.2 Octopus bimaculoides | reverse complement strand
ACTTTTATTATTTTACTTGTTTCAGTCATTTGTCTTTAGTCGAGCAAATAGATAGATAGATAGATAGATAGATAGATAGATAGATAGATAGATAGATAGATAGATAGATAGATAGATAGATAGATAGGTATTGTGGTAGAGGTTTGCCTCATAGTCACATGGTTCCGGATTCAGTCTCACTGCGCTGCACCTCGAGTAAGTATCTTCTACTATAGCCTCGGGTCGACCAAAGCCTTGTGAGTGAACTTGATAATCGGAAACTGAAAAGAAACCTATCGTGTGTGTCTTTGTGTGTGTCTTTGTTCTCCATTACCGCTTGACAACTGGTGTTGGTGTGTTTACGTCCCAGTAAATTAGTGTTTCGGCAAAAGAGACCGATAGTACAAGTACTAGGTTTAAAAACAGGTACTGGGGTCAATTCGTTCGACTAAACTTTTCATTGGTGATACTCCAGCGTGGCCACAGTCCAAGTAAAAGAGAAAAAAGAAACGCATACATAACGCATCCATCCATCCATCCATCCATCCATCCATCCATCCATCCATCCATCCATACATACATACATACATACATACAACTGTCTGAAGTAATGAAACACCGTAGGGGTCTTAGATCAGTATGACTTAATTATAGGAAGGCATTCGATTCTGTTCCTCACTCATGGCTGCCGTAGTGTCTACATTTGACAAAAGTGCCTGATTCCTTAATTGCTAGCATTGAGAGGCTCACAAAAACTTGAGCAACAATTCTCACACGTAGTACTGAGATCGGAACTATCGTCTCCAATGTTATAAATATTTCAAAGGACATAATCTTCCTGTAATTCTATTCATTTTGGCATTAAATCTATTGTGATACCTGCTGCAAAAAACAAATAGCTACACACTTCTGCAACTGCTAGAGATATTAATACAACCCATATTTTCTTTGTAGGTGACCTCGAGGCTTATGCTAAAAATATGTTAACAATGCCAAGAAAAACAGCTGGGATTAATAACAACATTTTTAGTTGACATAGGAACGGAATTTGGCCAAAAGAAATGTTTGTATTTGATTGTTGAACGGAGTAAATCAGTTCCCCAGACCCAAACCCTGTGCATCAGTGTTCTCACTATCTCTCTTGTCGCACACAAAGAAAGCTACAAGTACTCAGGCATTGATGAAAACAGACGAAGGCACTGTGAATAAAGATAGAATGACCCGAGAGTATTATGCCAGACGTAGAAAAATATGGCTGTCAGAACTCTCCTCTCACAAGACAATACCCCACAATGCATTTGCAGTACCAGTGCTGATTCTAACATTTGGAATACTTGCGTGGTTTGTAGAAGAAATCCACTACATAGACGTTAAAACCCACAAGATCCTGACATCAGCTGAAAATCTCCACAGAAATAATGACGGCGACAGGCTCTACCTAATAAGAGATGAAGGTGATATAGGCTTGAGATCAGCGGAGACAGCCTTGGAATATCGTATGATCTCTCACAGACAGCACTTGCTAAAAAAACAGCAGCAAAAATAAATAACTTGGTGCTGAAAAGTGAAGAGAGCGATATCCTGCTTGTCGGCAACGAGATCTTCAGGATGACGTCTCATGCAACCCCCAAACTTCCGGTCAACTAAAAGGGGAAAACAGGGACGAGAAAGAAATATCTCTGAAAAAGATCTATACGTCAGCATTTCATACAAACACGGGACGTCGTACCAGAAGACTCTTGCTTATGGATGAAGAAAGAAACGGAAGGACTCGTAACAGCTGCTCAAAGCCAATCATTATGGACGAATGTCATTAAGGCCAAATTAGACAAATCTGCGAAAAGTGCAAAGTGCGGAGTATGTAATGAGAAAGAGGAATCTGTTAAGCATATAATTTCCTGTAGTCCTTTGAGACAGAAGGAGTATAGACCAAGACACGACTGTGTAACAAGACACTCAACTGGGATATATTACAGCAAAGAAGATTTGAAATAGGAAGAAAATGGTACGAGCATCAAACAGAAAGTGTAACAGAGAACGACCAGTATAAGGTTTTATGGGATATTGATGTACAGACTGATGGTGAAATTTATGCCAGGTGACCAGATTTTATAGTTCTTAACATGGAAAGAAAAAAGAGTATCTATGTCTGCAGGCATGAATGTAACAATCAAAGAACAGGAGAAAACAGGAATATATCAGGATCTGACAAGATAAATACAACTGTGAAGGGTTTCTACAAAAGTAATCCCAGTTCTTATAGGTACCCTAAGTATTGTCATCAACAGATCTAATATTTCCCTACTTGAGATTGGTGTAACTACCATAGATACATTAATTCAGGAATCTGCTTAATTGGGAAAAGCAAGGATTGTAAGGGAAGGTCCTTGACATCTAGGGAAATTGATTGTGACCCGGTATCAAGGACATTGATCTCGAATGTAAAACATTCATGTACACCATGAACAATAAAAATTAAGAGAAGAAGAAGAAGAAGAAGAAGAAGAAGAAGAAGAAGAAGAAGAAGAAGAAGAAG
>NC_068984.1:123592272-123593823 GCF_001194135.2 Octopus bimaculoides | reverse complement strand
ATATATATATTTACACCGGAGTAAGCACATGCAATGTGCAACAAGGTGGAAAAAAGAGTACTCAAATACCGGAGGTAGAGTAATATGCTTTATTTAAAAGCAGCAGAAATATATATATATTTATGTAGGTATATATAGATGTATATGTGTGTGTGTGTGTGTGTATGTGTGTAGTCAAAATAGTTGAAAATGCATTGAGAATAGTTATAATATTTTTATTAAAATATTTGAAGCTTTAACCGGTATCACAGTTTACACTGATTTTCAAAAAGTTCAAATAGAAAGACGTGGCTTATGTCCCAGCTGTCTTGCTTCTGACTAGTGATTGAAGTCTGCCCTGTCCAGATTATCTTTGCAATTTCGACTGGTTATTCTCGATATTGCTCCAATCTGGCCAGCCCCAAGGACAAACTAAGCTAAGAGCATTAGATTCCTTGGAAGAAAGCAACGAATGTATACAAAAGCAAGGACGGAAAAAAACGGAGAATTTTGCACAAATACAAATAACAGGACATAACAACAGGTGTCTTTCGACTAAGGACAAATTAAATTAAGCTGGCGTGTATGGAAATAATGCCTTATGGCAGGGATACAAGATTTCACAAACACAGGGAGGAATAACGATGTTGATATATGACAGGCTTCTTTCAGTTTACATGTACCAAATCCACTTATAAATCTTGGTCAGTAAGAGGCTATAGTAGAATACACTTGACCACGGTCACACACAGTGCGACTGAAACCAGCACCACGTGATTAGGACGCAAGCTTCATATTACACAACCACGCCTGCGCCTGCGCCTGCGCCTGCGCCTGCGCCTGCGCCTGCGCCTGCGCCTGCGCCTGCGCCTGCGCCTTGTTGGCTTTTGTGTCTAGGTGACACTGCCCAAATATTACGTTAAGACTACAAGTATCTGTTTTCTTTTCATGCATTTCTATACAATATCCAGCTACTTGCATGCTAATTCGATAATCCGGTAGCTGAGCGTTCGTCGTCGAAACCGACGAAGAAATGTTTGCTTTCTGTTATGTTACTGTGAAAGAGATAGAGAGAGAGGGGAGAGAAGTAGAGGGAGGGAGACAAAGGAAGGGAGTTACGCTCCACCCGGATGCGGAGGTCATTTAATATTATAGTATTATTGTATATAGGGAGTGTTGATGTATATATTTTCTAAGGGTGGATAAACAAAATATTTTTCAAGGTCTCACACACATACACATACATACAAACATACAAACATACATACATAAATACATACATACATACATACATACATACATACATACATACATACATATATGCATACAAATATAAAACAAACACGCTCACATAAGTAGTTATAAATAGATAAGCATCAACGGAGATGTATTTGTACACACACATACACACACATACACATTACTTGAACATCTACACGCATATATGAATATATTGGTGTTATGTTGGAGTGGATGTATTCATAAGTGTATCTATACACACACACACACACACACACACACACACACACACACACACACACACACACACACACACACACACACACACACACA
>NC_068984.1:123590065-123592029 GCF_001194135.2 Octopus bimaculoides | reverse complement strand
ATATATATATATACATGTATATATATATGGATTTAGATATATGCACATAGCAACGTAACACCAATATATTTAAATATGTGTGTACAAGTTCAAGTATATATATATGTGCGTGTGTATGTTTGTGTTTACACACGCATGCATACGCAATTGCATACATACTCGCATACATACATACGTACACACACACAGACATATTCATAATACATACATACATACATACATACATACATACATACATACATACATAGGTACGTACGTACGTACATTACATACATATGCATCTATACATGTAGGGTGGATGTGAAGTGAGCAGATATTTATCGATAAGGTTAAATACATTTGTTGACTAAATCTTCCAAACGTGTCAATTGACCATAGATTCGCATTGCTGCGTGTGTTAATCTCATCAGGATTTAAGATCAAATTGCATTCAAAAAACACATTTACTTTAATAGCGATGATCTTAGCCAGATTATACCTTAATCCCAAATAATCACCGCAAGCAGACAAGCGTTGTAATATTTATATAGTGGTTTATAAACTTACTATGTTCGTTTGCATAGTCATCTGTGTTTAAATGTATGTGTGTGCATGTGCATTATACATATATATATATATACATATATATATATATATATGTATACATGTTAGTTAATCCATAGGTGGAACCCTGGCAGGTGCTACTACTGCGGCACAAACTGGACGATCTGCGAAAAATAGTGCCGAAGAAGTGTTTCAACACTTCTCGAAAACCTAATCCTGAACCAGGGCCCCGCCACTACTGGGTGCAGTTTAAAGTCACACCTACTTGTACACACCACACACACACACACACACACACACACACACACATGCATAGGTATAGTTTTTCTATGTATTTTGTTATTACGTGCTTATATACGCATATATACCTTTATGTAATTAAATATGCTTATATTTTTACATATATTTGAATATTTTATATACAGCAGGAGTAGCTGTGTGGTGAGAAGCTTGTTTCCCAACAACATGGTCCACGATTCAGTCCCACTGCGCGGCACCTTGAGTAAGTGTCCTCTACTATAGCCTCGGGTCGACTAAAGCTTTGTGAGTGGAATTGGCAAACAGAAACTGAAACAAACCCGTCGTATAAATGTGTGCACACATTTAGAGCCTCTTGGTCTCGGTTACGGCGGTGGTAGGCGTCTAGACGAGTAACTATATATATATATATATATTTAGTAGAGCAAGTCACTTATAATCTGCGATATTATATGTTATGGCACATTCTCCAGTGTCAAGCATCGTGTTTTGAACACGCGATGGATAAATGTGTATCATAAACAGCAGCCATTTTTGTGCAGGTCGCTTCCGCTAAATCGTGATGAAGATGTCGTGCCTAAGGAAGGATCTCCGTGTGGTGGCGTAGTTGATAAAACGGATGTTGTCACCTGTTCTTCATGACAGCCAGTTGCCATCTTAACCGCGGGGCATGGCTGAAATAATCTGTACAAGAAGTGTGCAGTTGAACTTCTAATTATTTTTGTTGTTTTTGTTTTTGTTTTTTTTTTCTCGTTGTGTATACGAATATTTTTGATTGGAATATATATAATAAATAGGTTTGTAAATAAAATTCCAATTTAAAAAAAAGAACTATCTAAACTGTTAAATCTTCATGTGTTTAGTTAATTTTAATTTTCTGATTTTCTCTTTTTATAAATATATGGCTATTTCTTTTCTGATATGTTTTATTTACATATTTTGTTAGACATATAGATAGAAAGACAGGCAGATAGATAGATAGATAGATAGATAGATAGATAGATAGATAGATAGATAGATAGATAGATAGATAGATAGATAGATATGAAGAGAGAGAGTCAATAGATGAGATCCAGAAATGGTCGATATGGTATATCTAGCCCAAGCAGTTTCATTCGTTGATTCGCACCATTATCTCTCTCTCTCTTTCTCTCTCTCTCTCT
>NC_068984.1:123584421-123589790 GCF_001194135.2 Octopus bimaculoides | reverse complement strand
TCTTCTAATATTTCTATTTTTTCATACATATCTATATATACATGTGTGTGTGTGTGTGTGTGTGTGTGTGTGTGTGTGTGTGTGTGTTTGTGTGTGTGTGTGCATTCATGCATGAAGACGCGTAGCTTAGTGATTAGGGTATTCGGCTCCCGATCGTAAGGTAGTAAGTTCGATTCCTGGCGACTCGGTGTTTTCTTGAGCAAGACACTATTTCACGCTGCTCCAGTTCACTAGCAAAAATGAGTTGTACATGTAATTCAAAATGCCAGCATTCTCACAATCTGTACGCTAAGGGCACGCACGTGTGCGGAGTGCTCAGGCACTTGCACATTAATTTCACGAGCAGGCTGTTCCGTTGATCAGATCAACCGGAACACTCGTTTTCATAACAGATGGAATGCCAGATACATTTTCGCATATACACAATGCTCCTTGGCAACATTCACTTGTAAGTTTACTGAATAAGTGAATGTGTAAAACATGTAATGTAATCCTCAAATCCATTCAGCTCTTTAATTCGTCCTTGTAAACACTATACTTGCGACTTATATTACTGACAGTGTCATACTTTTCACTACGGCAGGCACTTATATCAGCTTTATTTTCGTTTATGAGTTGAGTGATCTGTTCAGTAAACACTATGACCTTCCACATCCAACATTTCATAAACCTCTTAACTAGTCCAGCTGGCAAAGCATTGCACATAATCCATCTCTTCCAAAAGTTTGGAATCAGCACGTTCATCTTCGATATTTGTGCCTTAACAGTAAAACTTGAGTTTATCTACGCTAGAGGTTCTTAACCGGGGGTCCATGTGGCCCCTGAGGGGTCATATAAGATTTTGGGGGTCCATGCAACAAAATAGTAAATTAGAGGTCCATAATAGTATTTTAAGGGCCTCTGAAAAAGTTTTGCTCTAGATGTATGTATTGCAAGAAATAGCTAAGTTTCTTTCTTTAACATTTTACGTAGTTTAACCTACACAAATTAATGTGTGAAAAATAAAATAATAATTTTGAAAGAAGCACCCTAAAACTAGTTTTTAAATATAGAATGGCTATAAGGGTCCACCAGAATAAAATAGTAACCAAAGGGATCCACAGATTTTTTTAAATGGTCAAGAACCCCTGCGAAGGACTTGATTGCTTGCATCCTTGCAGTCATTAAAACCCTCTCCCTAAACGTTGATGAACATCCTGAAGTCATAATCTAGCATGGAAAATAGAATAGGGTTTCACTAAAATGACTAACCAATATTTTTCACGTTGCTTGCTTGAAGGTTTATGCATATGTGTGAATTAAAACTTTTGACAATGCCGAGGTGTCTTCATTGGCATGCAGTCACATATATTGAAGAGAAGTCAGTATTAAGTTGTTGACATTTGTCACTCAGCGTGGCTAATCGATATCTATGATCATATTCGTCTGGCTTGTTTACCTATTCACAAGTCTCATAGTGAATTGTTGTTCCTTTCAGTTGTTTCGCATTCAGTCATTTAATTAATTCTATCCGTTGCTGTATACCTTCTGTTACACCAGTGCTGCTTGTTCTTACATTTCCAATTTCAGTTGTTATAGTACTATTACCATCTTTATCATCAACGAAATATTCTATTATCCTGCATATTTTCTTCCTTCACGTTTTGTACTTTCAACAACATAATGATGTCCAGTATCTCTGGTTCTATTGCTTATTGCTTTTTGCAATGGAAATAAAGTTCTATGAAGTAGGCATTTAAAGACTTATAGTTTTACGTACAGCGGCAATCCAAAGCTGTGTACTACTAGGTAGCATTTTGTAAAACATAGCTTGTACGATAAAATTTCAAAACAGAGTAAGGACTGCGAAAAATATAATTTGGTCTAAGTTTGGAACAAAAGCTCGCTGAGTGAAGGTTGCGACAAAATAAATAAATAGATAAATAAATAAAATGAAATAAAAAATAAAACGAAAACTCTTTGGTGAGCGTTCAGGAAAATCGTAGAAAAAGTTAATTGTACGTCTTGTCTTCCGGCCTGTCTTAATTTCAAATAGAATGTCTTATGTTTGAAGTAATGAGAAGTTTTTAGATACAAGAATAGAGTTTGTGAACACACCTAATTCATTCAACAATATGGGAAAAAGAGGTTTGCAATAATTGTACTTTAAAAGTATTTTTATTAGCTCATGTGCCGAAATATTTTGTTTTGCTGGCAAAATCTGAGAATTAATTTTTGTGTGGAACTTTCTCAACCGTGATATAATACAATTCTATTAGTATTACACTGTTTTGCGAGTAATACTAAACAAAAACATCCATATACATTGTCTTTACCTGAAGTGTAGCAATTTATATTTTAGATCCTCTCTGAATATTTGATGGGCTAATGTATACAGGTCAACAAGAACAAGATACGGAGTGGTTAATCATAATGAACACAATGATGGCGGCCCTATTTATTATTTTTAACTAAAGCTTGAGATTTTCCTGCTACCCGCCATGATTGAGACATTAAAAAGATTAAGACATAAAGTCGATAGCTTAGTCAAGTAAACTGCCATCATCCCTTTCTTCACTGTGGATTCTACCCATTATAAATTCCAAATAAGGCTACCTCTTTTCAAAAATCTGAGAATATTAGACTAATTTGAACAGATAATCTGATATAGAATTATCATTGGCTAACATATAATAACCGCCAACATTTCCGATAAACTCAGTCTGTCTTTACGAATCAATTCGCTTCTTGATGTTGACGCTGGAAACTTTTGCTTGCGGCACTGGCTGACTTTTCTAAAGTGAGAAATGTCTCAAGTCTAAGTATTGTAATTATCAGAATCTAGGTATGGAAGGTCCATTCATTTAAATCCAGGGAAAATCTGAATAGTTTGGACTTCCTTCTGTGTAAATCCTGATTCTGTTTTAAACCAAATCTAAAACATCTAAAACACAAGCAGATTTACCGCACACATATATATATATACAAGTGAGACTGTGGTAAGAAGCTTGCTTCCCAACTACATGGCTACGAGTTCAGTTTCACTGCGTAGCACTTTGGGTAAGTATTTTCTACAATAGCCTTAGGCCGATCAAAGCCTCGTGAGTGAATTTAGTAGACGGAAACTGAAAAAAGCCTCTCGTATATATATATATATATATATATATATATATATATATGTCTGTATGTATGTATGTATATGTATATAAACGATCCAAGGATTGAGGTGTAGGAAGAAGGTTAGCATCAAGCAATCCGTAGTAAATATAAAAGAATTTCAAGGACAATAGTGGTTTGTTGAGACGAGAGGTTGTGGAATTTTTTCTTATCGAAGTACTATAAAATGAAAAAAACGTTCTTTATATTTCACGGTAGGCAACCAGCATTGCCGGGTATGCGAATAAGAATACAAGGGTTAAGGAATGGAGTAGATAAGATCCGGGCTACATATGTTTCAAGGCGAGCGAAACCTCGGGAAAGGTAAATATCTAAGCAAGGTGTGTACTGCAGGCTACTCTTCATGTGTTAACATGTACCTCCTTGCGACAATATAAACTTTTAATCAAGATATCCTTGGCATGAAGAATAGCCATCAAAGGTTCCGCTCGCTATAAAGCCCGGGTCTTATCTACTCCATTCCTTAACTCTTGTATATGTATATATATATATATGTATATATAAGTGATATTTGTAGCCACTTTAACATGGCTGTCCGTTCGAGCGGACTCTACAACGATTTGTTAACCCCAAGAGGACATCGTCTCTAGCTGGCAGACGATGCACAGCTGCATCCGATAAAATTGCTTGCGAGCAGGGGATAGAATCCTACCGTCTCCTATATATATATATATATATATATATATATATATATATATATATATATATATATATATAGATAGATAGATAGATAGATAGATAGATAGATAGATAGATAGATAGATAGATAGATAGATAGACAATGTAAATATATAAGATATATATGCATATATTCTCTTTGAATGTGGAATACTAATATAACGTAAACTTTGTACATGTGCTCGGTCTGAAGTTGAAAATGTGACTATATTAAATTGAGCTTGATACCTATGTCATGGCCTTGCTTAATAACATAAGGTTAAGGTAGAAACTGTGCACAATAGACTGCCTCACACCTATTCGAAAATCCCGATTTAATTTATCGACTACGGTTAGCATTTATAATATATTAGTAATAATCTGATTCGTTCAACTGATCTCATTTATGAGAAAAATCATGATTAAACTCAATTATTGTGATTGAGATTAATGCACTGCAATAGTGAAATAGGATGGCTAGACTATTAATTAACTAACATCAAACAAAAATTGAGCAGCACTTCTCGTTTCTCATAGCCATTTAATTTGAGTGCAGGTGTAACAGCGATTTTCCGGAAACTTGCATTTCAAAGTCATTCCCGATTATCGATTTTTTTCTAAACTAGAGGTGATCACCTTAGTCAACACACTCTAAAATAAATATAACTTTCTTTAAAAGAATATTAATTAGCGACAGGGGCAGTATTAATACCGAGAGGTAATATTTATCCCAACTTAAACGTGGATGTTCTGTTGGAACAAATTATACTGCGATATTTACCATGAGAAAAGTTCTCATATTAGATATGGGTGCAAGATTCACTCTTGTTTATACTGTTATCAAGTCCCGCTACCTCCTGCACAGAAACCACCAGATCATATGATTTCGACCTTGTTTGGTCTGGTCAATGATGAACGCTCGACCACTAGAGATAGCAGCGACTCATCTCCTCACCAGCAGTGCCAGGACAGGTGCTGGTGTCGTGACTAGCCAATGAGCTTGTTAAAAAATATATATATATATACGTATTAGCGACAGAGGCAGTATTAACACGGAGAGGTAATATTTATCGCCGCATGAACGTAGATGTTCAGTTAGAACAAACTATACTGCGGTATTTACCATGAGAGAGACTCTCATATTAGATAGATTTTGATGCAAAATGCATGCTTGTTTACATCGTTAGCGGGAAGACTAGCGCGGAGACTAGCGATATAAACAAGCGAATATTTTGCACTAGAAACCAATATGAGAGTTTCTTTTATGGTATCTCATTGTTTGTTTTAACGGAACAACCACGTGGGGATAAATATCTTTCTTTAATCTTTAACTAGTTTCAGCCATTGAACTGTAGCCATGTTGGGGCACATTTTTTAAGGGTTTAGTCGAATGAATCGACCCCAGTACATTTCTTTTATTCAAAACTGGTGCTTATTTTATCGATCACTTTATCGGACCACAAAGTTACAGGTACGTAAACAAGCCAATACCGATTGGTCAAGCTGTGGTAAGAGACAAAGCACAAAGACCCATATAATATATATATATATATATA
>NC_068984.1:123583620-123584250 GCF_001194135.2 Octopus bimaculoides | reverse complement strand
ATATAAACCCCTTTGGTCATGAATGACCATGGGATTGCACCTAGAAAGTTACCCACCGAGGCACAAGTCAGGGCAAGGTTGTTTATGGAAAAACAGCAGTCGCCCATGCATACCAGCCACCCCTCTCCACGCCACCGATGTTATCCAAGGGAAAGGCAAAGACCAATAAAAGCTTGGCACCAGTGACGTCGCAACTCATTTCTACAGCTGAGTGAACTGAAGCAAGGTGTGTATGTTTTACATATATATACCACACATGCACACAACGAGATTCTTTCAGTTTTGGACTACTAAATCTATTTACAATGTTTTAGTCGGCCCGGGGCGGTTTGTACAACCCCAACCCTAACCCTAACCCTAACCCTAACCCTAACCCTAACCCTAACCCTAGCCCTAACCCTAACCCTAACGCTAACCCTAACCCTAACCCTAACACTAGCCCTAACCTTAACCCTAACCCTAAGCATAACCCTAACCCTAAACCTAACCTAACCCTAACCCTAACGCTAACCCTAACCCTAACCCTAACCCTAACCCTAAGGCTAACCCTAACCCTAAACCGAACCCTAAAGCTATCCCTAACTCTAACCCTAACCCTAACCCTAACCCTAACCCTAAGCATAAGCCTAA
>NC_068984.1:123580794-123581254 GCF_001194135.2 Octopus bimaculoides | reverse complement strand
TTCATGTATTATTGACAGAATCGTTACAGCATCGTCAAAAAAAGGCATCATCATCAACCTCATCATCATCATCATCATCATCATCATCATCATCATCATCATCATCATCATCATCATCATCATCATCATCATCATCATCATCGCCTTTGTCATCATTTCATATTCAATTCATTTAACCGCGTGCTTACACTGCATTACGCAGCACTAATCACTGACCCTTGAATATGTCATGGGTATGTACGCATGCAAGTGTATATACATGTGCAGGCGCCTGTATATACTATTTGTATCGATCGATTGTACGGCAATGTTATGTCTGCACTCTTCTAGAACAAATGTATTTGAGACGTATAACATTTACTTAATGTTAGTCCTTGTATCGTCGTCATATATATACATATACATACATACATACATACATACATACATACATATATACATATATATATATATATATATA
>NC_068984.1:123579237-123580123 GCF_001194135.2 Octopus bimaculoides | reverse complement strand
CACACACACACACACACACACACACACACACACACACACACACACACACACACGTACACATACACACAAGTAAGCATAGATACGTACCAGGAAACATTTCATGGATGAATGTCTCTGATAGTCAAATGTGGTCTATTGGCTTTTTATTTCTCTGTCTGTTGAAACCTGCATGTCCCCGAGAACAGCTGTACTTTCACGTTTCACAGACCTATTATGCATAGTTTATATTTATTTACATTGCTTTTCTTTTAATACAACAGCTAAACTTTCCAGTAGATATGTCTTCCTCTAATTTTGTCATGTCTTCCTTCTTTCCATATGTATTCAGTTTTTGATTATAGACATCGAGAAACATGTGATTAATGATCTCTCTCTCCAACTTTCTTTGCTCATGTGGTCGTTGATTTTTACATTTTGCTTCATTATGCTATCATTGTTGTGGCGGTGATAGTTGTGGTGACGTTGAGGTTGTGCTACTGCAGTTAAGTCATATCTGAACTCAGAGTAGATATATGATCAAAAGCATTCCAGTAGTGGCTACCACGTTGTTTTTTGGGGATATATCAAAGGACTACATTATTCAATACTTTCTTTTGTTATTTACAATGGCTGTGTGCAATTTGAGGACGTTTAGCTGCTAATTCTTGTATGCTAGATGATCAGGCACAGGTCCTCTCGATAGGTTATGGTTCATATATGTACATATATATATATATCAAAATTAATTTGCGAAGGTGTCATTAATTCTATTATTATCCAATGTAACTATTTTAAGAATGATAATAACAGAATCAATGACACAGACGACTGCAGGCCAAAAAGTAACATTAAATAGTCGAGGGATTAAAATTAATCAAAGGACATACTAAGTATGTCTACCTGACTT
>NC_068984.1:123576758-123579137 GCF_001194135.2 Octopus bimaculoides | reverse complement strand
GGTCTTTGACTTCTACTATTTTCTTCCTATTTTTTTCTTTTTATTTCGTTGTTCTTTTGTTCATTTCTCCTTGCGTGTAAGGAGTATTATGTATCCATTTTTTTTTAGTCTGTCATGATATCATGGCTTCACACAGACGCTTAAATTGATTAAATATTATAAATAAATATAGTACACTGCAATACAAGGAAGTATAGCTCAATACGGAAGACAACGAAACAACAATACAACACAATGGAATAGAACGGAATGCAGCACAGTAATATGGTACAGTAGACAACGCAATAGATTATAATAGAGTCTAACACATTACCCAATAATACGTTATAATACAATATAATACTAAAGACTTGAATACAAGAAGAGATTGCACCACACAGCAGGATACAACAGAATAAAATAGAGAACAATATGATGTATTAAAATACAATATAACAGAAAGTATCAATAGAACGAACAATATCATATAATACGCTACAATGCAAAACAATGTAAAGCATTTATACACCACAATGGAAGACAATTGAATACTATACTATGTATAGTATTATACAATACAATACAATACCGTTCCGTACTATGTTGTGGAATACTTTATAATAAGATAAAATGCTATACAATGTATGACAATACTATATAGTATGCATTACACATTACACTATAATACAAAACTTTACAATATTACACAATACTATACATTGTGTTACACTATATTATACTATAAAAACTGTACAATGCAATATAATACAATACTCTACAATATAATACGATGCTATACGACGGCGACCTGGTAGAAACATTAGCACGCCGGGCGAAATGCTGTATGGTATTTCATCTGTCTTTACGTTCTGAGTTCAAATTCCGCCGAGGTCGACTTTACCTTTCATCTTTTCGGGGTCAATAGATTAAGTACCAGTTACGCACTGGAGGTCGATATAATCGACTTAATTCCTTTGTCTTTTCTTGTTTGTCCCCTCTATGTTTAGCCCCTTGTGGGCAATAAAGAAATAAGAAACGTTAGCACATCGGGCGAAATGCTTTGCGGTATTTCGTCTGTCTTTACGTTCTGAGTTCAAATTCCGCCGAGGTCGTCTTTACCTTTCATCCTTTTGGGATCTATAAATTAAGTACCAGTTGCGTACTGGGGTCGATCTAATCGACTGGCTCCCTCCCCAGAAATTTCGGACCTTGTGCCTAGAGTAGAAAAGAATATTTTTTGCCTTGCTGCTTTCGCAACTATACTTCGTTCAAAATATTACTTTCTTGTTTGTAAAATACCAAACACATTCGACGCTTCCAAAGCTTGTTTATAAAATATTGTCGCATTAAAAAAAAAATCCTTCGGGTAATCAATCTACTCCCTACACAGAAACCGCTTTTCTCATTCACAATCTTCAGTAATTGTTTTGCTACTCAGTAACTGATATTTTCATTGACATGAACCTTTATTCTTCCTTCTATTCTTCTGAAAGTGTCGACATCTTTTCTCTCAAGTTATCCCCATATCGTCTGCACTAGTTTGGCTGTTGCAGCTTTTCGACTTTGGTCATTAAACTTGTAGTTTTTGCAAGTTTGATTGTTTCTTTATAATTCGGGTTTAAAGTAACGTTTCTTTCTTCATTGAGTAAATCACGTGCTGTTTTTGTTTTCTGGTTTTTCTTTCATTTTTGGAATGTATTTGAAATACTTTGTCAGGTCTTGTTAGATATATCAACGATACTATACGCTTTGGAATTAAATTCAGCCTTCTCCTGGATATCATTGGTCTCAAGTTGCTTTGCAGCTGATAAAAGACAACCGGAAATATAGTTATACACAGTGGGAAACTGGAATGAAATTCGGGTTAGAAAAAATGTGTCAAAGCAGTTTCAAAGAGAACAATATTAAGTTTAACTTTGAATATCATGTTAATTAAAGAAATAAGAGATACGAAAATTAAACAAAGAAAGATTTACAAACACCAAGGAATTGATCAAATAGACATTGTGTCATACACACACGAATTTTGATTTCAAATTTTGGCACAAGGCCAGAAATTTCGGCGCAGTGGGTAAGCCGATTACATCGATCCCAGTACCCGACTGGTACCTATTTTATCAACCCCGAGAGGATAAAAGGCAAAATGGACCTGGACAGAATTTGAACTCTGAACGTGAAGATGGACGAAATAACGCTAAGTATTTTGCCCGGCGGGCTATCGATACTGCCAAGCTCGCCACCTAACAAGCGCGAATTTTAAAATATTATAAACACATTAAATTAACAATACTTGAAACGTTGATAAAGTATTAAACAACCAGATATAGCTGTATAGTTAAGATTATCGCTTCACAACCACGTGGTTCCGGGTTCAGTCCCATTGTGCAGTATCTTGTGCAA
>NC_068984.1:123575562-123576592 GCF_001194135.2 Octopus bimaculoides | reverse complement strand
GTGAGATTATGGATTAAATGCGTGTGCGTGTTTGTACCCCACTCACACATCGCTAGACAACTTTTGTCGGTTTGTTTAGCGGTGTTGCCTAAGAGACTGATAGAATATGCACCTGGCTTAAAAATAAATACTGGGGTCGATTTATTCAACTAAAATCTCTTAAAAGCTGCACTGCAGAAGGGTTGTCTTCCAATGACTGAAGCATGCAAAAAATAAAGATAAAGATATCTGCTCCAAAGCATTAACCGTTACATTAAACAAACGATCGATTAGTTAGGTGGTTAGATATTTAACCATTTGATTAACAATAAAGATGTGATATTGAACCAGTGCGTGTGTTATTATTACTGACATAATGACCCTCCCTAGTCACAAGATTTGTTTCAACACACGGATTCACATCAAGAATCTTGCAAGCGAGATGTCAAAACGAAGTAGAATAAGCTCTAGCCAAACTAGTATGACGCTAAAAGACAATGTGTTCTGCTGTCTAATTGAAACAGTGCGCGTGTTAATAATATTGGTATAATGACTCTCTCAAAACACAAGATTTGTTTCAACACACGGATTCACATCAAGAATCTTGCAAGCCGGATACAAAAACTAAGTATTTTGCTTCTTATAAACGTTCGTTCGTCAAAATCGACATCCTCAGATATCACAGTCTTAGAATAGGAGTCCGATGGGAAAGTGAGGGATAATAGAAGATTCAAGATTCAAGGAGTACGATTGTGGTATTCGGGTTTCGAATGCGCGACGAAATTCGTGATGAAATAGGTACCCATTTGTTTTCTTGTTTGTTTTGGTAACGTTTTGTGTTACCTAAAAGTACAGTGAATTATTTCCAATTTGACCTGCGATAATTTTGCTAACTAAAAGCGACGTAAACTGAGTAATGTAGAATACAGTGTCCTGCCAACAATGTATCCAGTGATGTAGTAGTAGTAGTAGTAGTAGTAGTAGTAGTAGTAGTAGTAGTAGTAGTAGTAGTAGTAGCAGCAGCAGCAGCAGCAGCAGCAGCAGCATTAAG
>NC_068984.1:123573251-123575072 GCF_001194135.2 Octopus bimaculoides | reverse complement strand
GTAGCGATGGCGGTTGTGGTATTGGTGAGGCAGGTGGTGCAGTTGATGGTGGTGATGCAGTAGATCAGTGGCAGTGGTAGTAGTAGTAGTAGTAGTAGTAGTAGTAGTAGTAGTAGTAGTAGTCTCTGTAATGAGATACGTTGGAGGCGATAATAATGGTTGAGAAGAGTGACAGCAGCAGTAGCAGCAGTAGCAGCAGCAAGCATAGAAGATAGCAGGAGAGCATAGTAGCGATTTTCACATACGAGAGATCGATTCCTACCGATTCCTTCTATATACAGCCTTCACCTCTCTCTCCTACTTTTCTTCCTTTCGCCCATCTCTCTTCTCCTAACACACACATACACACACATACACACACACACACACACACACATACACACACGTTGCACGTGATAACCCATCTTCCTACTCTGCCATCCACACAGCTGCGCTAATTTGTTTTGTTTTTGTTTTTTTTTGTTTTGTTTTTTTGTTTTTTGTTTTCTTTCTCTCTTTCAGAAATGAGGGTAATTCTTAAGAAATATAGCATTGAAGAAAATCGATAGATCGATTAATTAGAAAATACCGGTGATTGTAATTAGAAGTGTCTTTTTATATATTGTTATTGTTGTTGTTTATTATTATTATTATTATTATTATCTGTTGTTGTTGTTGTTGTTGTTGTTGTTGTTGTTAAGGCGGCGTGTTGGCAGATTCGTCAAAGCGTCAGTCAAAATGCTCAGCGGCATTTCTTCCGGGTTTATGTTCCAGGTTCAAATTCCGCTCGGAGACGACTTTGCCTTTCATCCTTTCGGGTTCAATAAAATAAGTACCAGTTGAATACTGAGGGTTGATATAATCGAATCAGCCTCTCCTCTGAAATTGCTGGCCTTTTGCCAAAATTTGAAACCATTATTATTGTTTCTGTTTTTTTCTCTTCTTGTTGCTTCTACTACTGCTGCTGTTGTTGTTGTTGTTTTTCTTCTTCTTCTTCTTCTTCTTCTTCTTCTTCTTCTTCTTCTTCTTCTTCTTCTTCTTCTTCTTCTTCTTCTTCTTCTTCTTCTTCTTCTTCTTCTTCTTCTTCTTCTTCTTCTTCTTCTTCTTCTTCGTTAAAGCGTCAGACACAATGCTTAGCGGCATTACTTCTGGTTTTACGCTCAGCGTTCAAATTTCGCCGAGGTCGACCTTGCCTATTCTCCTTTCGCGGTCTATGAAACATGTAGCAGTTAATTCCTGAAATCGATGTAATCGACCGGCCCCTCCTCCAAATGTCCAGCCTTGTGCCTATAGTAGAAAGGATTATTATTATCATTAAGGTGCGAGATGGAAGACTCGTTACAGCGTCGGACAAAATACTTAGCGACATTTCTTCCGTCTTCACGTTTAAATTCTACCAAGTCGACTTTGCTGTCATTCAATCGAGGTCAATAAAATAAGTACTAGTCGGGCACTGAGTCGATGTAATCAAAAAGACACTCTCTCCGAAAATTTTCAGACACTGTGCCTATATTAGAACGGATTGTTGTTGTTGTTGTTGTTGTTGTTGCTAATAAGGCGACGAGCTGGCAGAATCGTTAGTACGCCGGGCGAAATGCTTTGCGGTATTTCGTCTGCCGTTACGTTCTGAGTTCAAATTCCGCCGAGGTCGACTTTGCCTTTCATCCGTTCAGGATTGATGTATTAAGTACCAGTTACGCACTGTTAACTCTTGTGGGTTCGAACCCACAAGAGTTAACAAGTGAGACAGAGACAGGCAGAAGCAAGAAAAATGCCCCTGTTATTTGAATTCTATACAAATATGTCTTTAAAAATACTTTTCTTTTAAATTTACCAAAATTT
>NC_068984.1:123566750-123571986 GCF_001194135.2 Octopus bimaculoides | reverse complement strand
TATTCTTTAGAAGCCTAGTACTTATTCTATCGGTCACTTTTGCCGAACCGCTAAATTACGGGGTCGTAAACACACCAACATCGGTTGTCAAGCGATGTTGGGGGGGACAAACACAGACACACAAACATATACACACACTCACACATATATATATATATATTTATATATATACGACGGGCTTCTTTCAGTTTCCGTCTACCAAATCCACTCAGAAGGCTTTAGTCGGCCCGAGGCTATATTAGAAGAGACTTGCCCAAGGTGCCACGCAGTGGGAATGAACCCGGAACCATGTGGTTGGTGAGCAAGCTACTTACCACACAGCCACTCCTGCGCCTCTTTTATTTTTTTCAAAAAAGTAGAATGTGATTTGAGGAGAAATTTAGCTGCTATTCCAATCAGATCGAGTAAATGCAATGAGGCACTCTGAATGACTCGACTAGAATAATGTAGGCCCAACAGACGAATGTAACTTAAATCTATCACGTGAGCGCACATTTTTGATGAGCAAAATCTAGACATTGCTTTCGTAATTTCTGTTTCTTCTATATTACATCTTAATCAAAGGCGGCAAGCTGGTAGGATCGTTAGCGAGTCGGACAAAATGTTTAGCAACATTTGTCTGGGTCTTTACTTCTAGGTTCAAATTGTAGCGAGATCGTCTTGTCCTTTTGGGGTCGATAATATAAATACCAGCTGAACAGTGAAGTCGATGTAATTTACTTGCACCTCCCCTTAAAATGGCTGGCGTGAACCAAAATTTAAAACCTGTGTTACATTTCATACTGTTTATTTTATGGACGTCTTTAAATTCTTCGTTTCTATACATACATATACATAGACTTATTTTTCTGTGTGCTGTTCAGTGAAATGTTAATTTATGTAATAGATTCGTCTATATTCACACAACATACACCCACTACTAAATCAAACAATTCTCGATCTAACACACAAAAAAAGAACTTACATTCAAATACCAAAAGAAATACCATTAAATGCATGTAAACCAAAGATGCCTATGTGCAACTATTGTTAGCTCATAGATTATGATAGAGAATCCTACTCCAAGGATTTTGCTCAATCCATAGGCGTTAATATGAAAACTGCAACCAATCATTTTAGACTGTATCCACACAAGAAAGCGAGATGCTTTACGCAGAGGTGCTAAATGGAATGTGAAGGTTGTTCCTGAGGTGCGTGCCTATCCATCAATCACTTCGCGAAATATAATTCAGGAGATGCGTTTGAATCTGCCGCAAAAACTACGAGTGATCGACAGTGGCTTTTCAAAAACCTTAGATGGTATGATGATAACAAGAAAAAGGCTGGTTTTATTGCATGATGACAGAAATCGATCTGACATGATTGAACTGGTATTTGATAACTGCTATTACCCCTAGAAAACCAATATTTTTTTGGGTGAATGCAACATTACCCTTCACACAACCAGCACTCATGGCAAGATTCTCAGGAGCCACTCCGCAGATAAAACTAGGATAAAGAGACAACAATCGTGGTATCATTATACTGTGCTGTATCAAACATAATTTCATTGTTAATATGCATTAGGCTCAGTTAAAACTTAGCTCGTCATCCAGACCAGGAATATATTTACATATTTTCAAAGCCATCCAGACCGGGAATATATTTACATATTTGTTAATACACCTGTTCGTCATGTGATCAAAGATTCCATTTAAGACATTTACAATTGTTGTAAAAAAAAACATCTGCCGATGTATTCGTCTCTGCTTAATCCCATAGTAAAATGCTTCTCGTGCATAAAATGCGCAATAAAAGCAGAACTTTATCTTCCAAACGGTAAGACGAGTAGCCACATCAAGGTGGCAGATGAATGTTACTACAAGTAATTTAACCCCAGGCGGATTCTCTGCCAGCTGGTTTTCGGTGCAAGCTCTGCACCCTTTACAGTTTAGTACACGTTACTACTCTATCTCTTCTTGAGATTTTGTAACGAGTTATTTTGCTTGTTGCAAATCGGTGACCGATGGTCATTTTCTTTACAATATATCGCTGGCAGAAGCGGATCTTAGCTACACTCTACTGTGCAGGTGCGCTTGGTTGACGTGAGCCAAATAGCTCGAAACCGGCCGGTCCTGCGATCCTGTCAGCTGTTGGAGGGTAGTAGGGTTTCGCTCCCCCTGCGAGCGATGTATTGAACATAAAGAGTGCAGAGCTTGCAACGAAAACCTTAAAATGACAATGGCCTGAAGATCTTTGAGCAAATGTCTGCCCAATTACAGCTGGCCTGGGATTAAACAACAATATATACAACAATGCTATCGAAGGAAATGAATTGTTTTGATGACGACATACCCACCTCTTAGAGTATTACTGGTATGAATAAGATACATGATTCTGGTGAGATATGAACACAGAGTAGTGAGATAAGGCAAGTAATTAGAATATAAAATCTATTCTGGTACATTACCACATGGACTATCTCTACTGTATTAATTTATATAGCAAACAGAATTTATGTTCTTCCTGACAGTAAGACTCCAGTCTAGAACTGTCAGTTATTAAATTAAGTTGTTTATAATTAACTGTCAACATTAACTGGTGTGTGTAACTAATGTGCATAAATGCGTATATTTGAAACTGGTTGGTAGATTAACGTATAAACATCAGATATTACATAATTAGTGTGTGCTACTGTCATCATCCCCTTTCCTTCAGCCATATCCAACCACTAAAAAATTAGTTGTCACTATTTTGACACATGTGTTTGCTTGATTGATAAATCGTGCGTTCGTCCTGATACATTAGAAATATAATTTCTGATAGAAGAAGCTAAGAAGATTTAGATTGTTTATAAATGATATTTCAAAGCAAATTAGACTTCAGATCTCTCCGTTGTTTATTAACAAATTTTGTGTTGTTTTATTTTTGAATATAGTAAAACGTGATCCAGAGTAAACAAGTAGAATCCGATGAAATTTTTTTTTTATATATTTGTGTTTAATATTTGTGTTTTTTTAATATTTGTATTTTCCGTTGATTATATAAAAATTTTACAAAAGACAATAAAGAAGATAAGTTGCATGAAAAACAAAATGCAATGGAAGTACAGTTCTTCCACTGCATTTCTTTCATTTATTGGGAAATATATTAGTGGTGGTTGTGGTTGTTGTTGTTACTGCTGCTTCAGCTGTTTTTTAGTAATTAGTCGAAGATTAGCGCTCGTGACCTTTCAAGGTTTGAGGCTAATACACTGTAGAGACGAGAGGACAGAAGGTGAGACATGCAGTCGGCGAATGTCGTATGTAATTTACTAGTTTAGACGCCTAAGCTATCGTAATAACAATATTATAAAAGACAGAGAGGAGAAGCAGCACATGTGTGTGTGAGCCAATGACTGTAATGTGTTTGGTGAGTGAAGCTTATCTAATTAGTCAAATGACCTTCTGGAAATAGTATAGAATATTTTGCTTGTACAGCAATAAAAATAACGTCCTCATATTTGAGCAATGAGCTGTACTCGACAGTGGAGCACATCACTTCTTCGCAGGTTAGTCATTGATAGGAACTAGAGTTTTCCTGGACTCTAGGAAAGAAACTTAAATCATTCAGGCTCAATTTTAGTGATGTTTTACGAGATGTTCGAGATAAATTTGACGATATTTTTGTCTCCATTTTTCAGGAACAGCTGGATGTATTGGTGAGCAGTCAATGGCTTTGGAGAGCATAAAGATTAGAATTGTATTTGAGATAAAGGTAGCTGACATGAAGAGCTGGACGCTATCTGAATATCAGGAGTTACCTGTATCATGATGATTCGCGACGGGTAACAAAATACTGATATCATGGCCGCTGCTCAATGTTCTGTGAACACTGTGAAGGCTGTGAGACGTGATATAGACAGCTACAACGGAAACTAAGAAGTTGCAGCCAGCAGGGATGGACCCAACAGGCGTTCTGCCTGCTTCTGCACGCCACAATTTATCCCTACATCTTTAATAAGGCCTTATGCTCAATTCAGACGGTTATGTGAATCTGCTGGACGATGTGGTCAATGCTTCGCTGGAGATACTTGCTGCTGGAAGACCTTATGTGGGGCAGCAGGATTCGATTCCTTGTGATACCCACGAAAGAGTCAGAAGTGGTCGTGGAAGAATATCTACGACTTCGTCAGCACCTATTTTTGGCCTCCTAATTTCCCCGATTGTAATCTCATGTATTAGTATGTATGGTACGCCGAGCTGGTGGTCAAGGTCACGGGGATGTTCGAAGATCTTCCCAGTTAGGAATGCATGCGCCATTTTTCGAACTCGTCTTGAGGTCCAGTCTGAAAGTGAGGGCAGCTACTTTGAGTGAACTGTTATCTTCCAGCCATAATCTAGTTGATATTCTTTAATTTTTCAAGAAGCTATTTTTGGACCGGTTCTTGATTTCTTTTCATTTTATGTAAATTGTCAAATTTTACCTGAGCACCCTGTTACATGTGAAGCTATGAAAGGGTGCCACGTGTGTTATTCCATATTTTAAACACGGTAAAGTAAGATATAAAGGACGTTTGGCAGTCATTTCTAGCAAGTCGAGCAGCACTTAAAGGCTTATTACACTCGAAATATTCGCCGGCATAGTTATGTGATTAAAAGTTCGCTTTTGTAACCACGTATTTCTAGGATCAGCCCCACCGCGCAGTGTCTAGGGTTCTATACTGTAGCCTCGGGTCGACCAATAACTTTTGAGTGAATTCGGTAGTGGAAACTGTGCGGAAGCCCTCATGTGTATAATTAAAGGTATGTGTGCGTGTGCCTAACACCTATCGACTAACAACTGAGGTTGGTTTGATTATATTTCGTAAATTAAGAAGTTAGGCAAAAAGGAGGGAGATTTAGAACCAGACTTGAAAACATAATTACTGTAGGGGATTTGATCGACGAGACCCTTTAAAGGGGTAACGGAGTTACTCTGCATGCCTGGAACAGGTGTAAAGAAGTAGATGCACCCAAAACTCCTAAATCAATATATTTAAACATGTATAGATACGAAGAATGTATGTTGATTAATGCATAAATAATTCATGTATACATAATGTACAAAAACGAGTGTTTAGAAACCAGTATGCGAACATAGAGAGTTCGAATTAGTATGGGTATACGCATTAGTATATATATATATATGTGTGTGTGTGTGTGTGTTTATGTAAGTATGTATGTATATATGTGTGTGTGTGTATTATATATAAATATATACATATATACACATAATA
>NC_068984.1:123565617-123566047 GCF_001194135.2 Octopus bimaculoides | reverse complement strand
ATTGTGTGCGCGTGCGAGCGTTTGTGTGTATGTGTTGTATGTGTACGTGTGTGCCTGTGAACGTGTGTGTGTGTATGTGTGTGTGCGCGTGTGTGTGTGTAAGCGTGTGTGCGTGTGAACGTGTGGGTGTGTGTGTGCATAATTTTGCTTTGGGCAGCAGAAGTATGTTGATTGAGGTTAATTGGTTAGCCTCAATGGTAAAATCACTTTCAACATATGCAACCCGGTTGCCTTGGTAACCTATGAACATGGGTCACTCTCATGATTGATCGTATAAATTAAACCGACTAATTAAGATTTAAATTAATTAATGATATAGATTCACCTTTTTACAGTGTTACGGACTATGCGTATATATATGTATCTATATATGATTGTGTTTGTGCATAGATAGATAGATAGATAGATAGATAGATAGATAGATAGATAG
>NC_068984.1:123564071-123565607 GCF_001194135.2 Octopus bimaculoides | reverse complement strand
GATAGATAGATAGATAGATAGATAGATAGATAGATAGATAGGTGATACATGTATGGACCCATGCTCGGTCGAATCCCTAAGAATGTAGTCGTGCGACAGCAAGGTGCCGGGCCAGATCCCACTGCTTAGAAACTGGTCTTGGATAAGAGTCTCATACAACTGACGGGAACAGCTCTACCTCTTACGAATGGAAATCAGAAAAGTGTATGAAAGCTCTGAGATAGATTGGGCTCGTATTTCGAAGGAGTCGCATTCTGTCACATGCTCATTACGTAAGGTTAAATGTGTGCGTGTGTGTGTGTGTGTGTGTGTGTGTGTGTGTGTGTGTGTGTGTGTGTGTGTGTGTGTGTGTGTGTGCGTGCGTGTGCGCGCGTGCGTTGAATATTGAGCCACTTGCAGTAAATTACTCCGTGCAGATAGTTCAATTGATCTGACTGGTGAATACTCATCGTCGAAAATGACGGAGATCCATTTGCTTTTATTTATTTATTTTTTTTTTTTTTTTTTGCTGAATGTATAAATGTAATGTTTCGTAAGTATAAGTTGGTATGTACACATATGTATACACCATGAATTCTTCTCTCAGCTCTCAGACGGCTGAGGACGATCTTCGCCCGTCTTTACGCTCAGAATTCAAGCTCCACCAAGGTCGACTTTGCCTTTTATATTTTCGTTGTTGACGAAATAAGTACCAGTAGAGTACTGGGGTTGATATAATCGAATATACCCCTCCTCTAAAATTTCAGGTCTTGTGCCTATAGGAAAAAGCACTGTAATTGTTATTATTCCTTCGTAACACAGAGTAGGTAAAAATGCACCGGAGTCTTTAGTCATCTGTCAAGTCACAACAACGACCTCAGACAGATAATACTTTCCTTACGATGTGCACTGTGCCCAATAGGGCTTTCTGTTAAGTAGATTATCTCCCTTGGCTAGGCGGCGCTCTATGCAGACAATTATACTTCCGCAGACTACCCACGCCATTGTTGCTGTGTTCCATGTCTCATCATGCATATAAAGCAGCTCGATGCTTTTTGTAAGACATCAACCTTGTATGAGATTTCCAGTTGCCTTAAGAAGTCTTGACGTTTCAATGGGACTAAGCCCAACGCTCCAATCACCACTGGTATCACTTTTACATTACCCTCTCGCATTCCATACAGTTCTTGCCATTTCCATTTTTGATTCAGAGCACTTGATGATATTTTCAACTTCTTTACTCACAACGTTCATGTCGTTTGGTATGGCTACATCAATGATCTGACAGTATTTGTTTCTCTTACTCAATATGACAATATCTGGCCGACGGTGTTCGATTACACGATCCGTCTGAAAATCATAGTCCCAGAATATCGTTACTCTTCCATCCTCCTGCATAACATTATTATTATTATTATTATTATTATTATTACTATCATTATTATCATCATCATCATCATCATCATCATCATCATCATCATCATCATCATCATCATTATTATTATTATTTTTATTATTATTATTATTATTATTATTATTATTATTATTATTATTATT
>NC_068984.1:123562563-123563301 GCF_001194135.2 Octopus bimaculoides | reverse complement strand
TTATTATATGTTTGATTTTTGCTTTGAATTTGTACAAATTGGCTCCATGAGACCTCAAGAGTCAACAAGTTAGAAGTTCATGTTGGTGTTATGCCTAGGGTGTCATATATTTGGTTTTTACATAGTATTGTTCTAGAGAATGTTTACGAAAACATAAGAAAATTATGAGTTTATTTTAAAATTTGAGATTACATAGACAGTGTTTTACGTAGGATATAGACAGTTCCCATAAGCACTATCTTTTGAATTTCTGCCATTTTGGAGTTTCCTGGTATCTGAGCTAGGTATGGACCAGCCCCTTTTGCTATCATTTCAAGAGCACCTACGACAATAGGTATTGTTTTAGTCTTGAGGTTCCACATTTTGCCAATTTCTATTTCAAGATATTTATACTTGCTCAGAAACACGACTTGATTTATGTTGGTTGTACAACAGAACAATTAAACAAAAAATTCAATGGCGTCAGACAAAATAACAGAACTTGCCGAACATTTTGCATCAAACGGCTGCAATTTTGAAAAAGACTTAAAAGTGCATATTCTTAGAAAATATTCTGAATCTGCTACTCTTTCAGTACTCAAAATGCACGAGGAGAAATATATTTGTGAGTTCTTAACATCACGCCCAGGAGCAATGAATAAAATGACAGGAGAATTCCATCCTATTTACACAAAACTGTTTGATTAAATATCTTTTTTTCTTTTTTCTTTCTTCTTCTTCTTCTTCTTCTTCTTCTTC
>NC_068984.1:123560748-123561864 GCF_001194135.2 Octopus bimaculoides | reverse complement strand
TTATTATTATTATTATTATTATTATTATTATTATTATTCAGTAGTTTTATTTTTATAACGTGCTTTCACTTCACTACCGAGCGCAGCTCTGTGCGCCTTGGGTATGTGCTGTGGTTTGCTGTGGTGCTCTTATGTTTACTGTATTGAAAGTGTTTTGCGTAGAATGTGTGCAGTACCCAGTAGTGCAATTTTCTGTATGTTATATATATTTGTAAGTCCTGGTGTTTTTGTTATGTATTTGTCTGAATATTTTTTTATTATACCTAAGGCACCTACTATGATAGGAATTGTTTCTGTTTTTAGATTCCACATTCGAGTTATTATTATTATTATTATTATTATCAGCATTTCAGCCTCACTAATGACTTCGTCTTCAAATTTATGTATGTCACTTTCTGTGCAATAGCATCTATTAATTTCTAATGTAGGTATTCACTTAACTTTAATTAAGGGCTTTTCGGTGTAAAAATAGATAATATTTCTGTGTCAGGATATGAAGACATTGCAAGCGAAAGCTGTCAACCGTTTCAACCAATCATATCGTTTGGTGTGCGTAATTACGTGATTGAAATACTATGTCAGTGTGTCGAAGGTGTATAGGGGGTGCGCGTACCTATGTGTGTGTGTGTGTGTGTGTGTGTGTAATTATGCATATGAGTATAAATTAATGTATATGTATATTTGTGTATAGGCTTATTTGTATTTTCACATGTGTGTGTATGAGAGAATGTGTTTGGGTGTATATCTGTTAGTAACATATATTTGCGCATATCTGCGTTTGCAGGAACATTTAAGCGGGGGCGACACTTTCTATGGATCTTGGGTTGGGGTAAATATTTTGTTGTAATATATATGTTTAGCGCGGCGAGGTGGCAGAATCGTTAGCATGACGGGTGAAATGCCTAGCGATATTTCGTCTGTCTTTACGTTCTGAGTTCAAATTCCGCCGAGGCTTTGCCTTTCATCCTTTCTGGGTCGATAAATTAAGTACCAGTTGCGTACTGGGGTCTACTAATCGACTGCTCCACACCCCAAAACGTTCGCGCTTTGTGCCTTGAGTAGAAATAGATATATATGTTTCTATGAGGCAGTGAACTGACAGAATCGTTAAGACAC
>NC_068984.1:123559166-123560190 GCF_001194135.2 Octopus bimaculoides | reverse complement strand
TATATATATATATATATATATATATACTCACATCGTATACAAAATATATATTACAATATATATTGTCTGTGTCAGTGACTCTGTGTGAATGACATATATATGTATGTTCGATATATTAGTTTATTCACAGGTGTGTGTGTGTGTATGTATACGTATATATATATATGCATGCTTCTATATGTACACACATGTGTGTGTGTATGTGTGTGCATGTGTACGTCTGTATGTGTGTGTGTGTGTGTACGTATACGTTCAAACGTGTATTGAGAATGCACATGTATTTAGATACTTTCATACAATTAACAGGTGAGGGTGTTCAACCCATGGGTATGCGGATCATATTGGATTAATTACAGGTATTTGTAAGACTGCCAAAGTAAAATCGTTTCAACACAAGCGCCGCGTGCGCGCACACGCACATACACACACATACACAAAGATGAACATACTAACGCATATTTAAATATACACAGACAAACAACTTTAAGTTAGACGATCATACAAAAGTGAGAACACGAAAAAATATACATACACCTACACAGATACACGCACCTACAACATGCGTGTATATATCTATGTGTGTTTTTATATATATATATATATATGGACGGATGGACGGATGGACGGACGGATAAATGGATGTATGGATGGACATACACATATAATATACTCAAACACACGCATATGCATATACGCTTTAGCACCTACCTGTAAACATCTCACAAGCGCGTACATAAGCGCTCTGACAATGCTGTAAGCACACACTAAAGAATGTCGCACATGTACACCCATACCTACATCCACACACACACACAACACACACATACACACACACACACACAGAAACACACAGATAATTAGATTCACATTCACTTCTTTAGATATTCATATAGAAGCTTTGTGCGAAATAAGACACGGTTTTTGTTTCAATTTTAAGAAAACTTGCGTAATGTAGATATGTGTGTGTGTCCGTGTGTGTGTGTGTGTGTGTGTGTGTGTGTGTGTGTGTGTGTGTGTGTGTGTG
>NC_068984.1:123554822-123557752 GCF_001194135.2 Octopus bimaculoides | reverse complement strand
ATATATAAGTCTGTGCGTGTGTTCACCCATTCTCTTCCGGTCATTTCAAAATGTAACCACGTGTGAATCTTTGGCGATTTTTTTCCCTGCGTCTTCCTTTCTATTGGACTTTCCTCTGTTTCTGAAGAAGAGCGTTGCTCGAAACGTTAAACCATCTTTCTTTCCTTACCTGAGCATCTGCTAATACTTTACATGTACCACGTCCTCGTATTGTTGTTTTTGTTTTTTGTTTGCTCATTTTTTTTGTGTTTGTTCATCACAGGCACACCTACTATCACATACATTCACCTACAACGCACACACATACACACACACTCTACAAAAAAAGATAAATATTGTTTAATAAACACAGTATATATTTTTATGAGCTACTAATTGTTTCAGGTGATATATACACATACATATGTACGTATGTATGTATGTATGTATCTATCTATCTATGTATGTACGTATGTATCTATGTATGTATGTACGTATGTATCGATGTATGTATGTACGTATGTATCTATGTATGTTTGTATGTATGTTTGTATGTATGCATGTTTGCATGTATGTTTTAAGCATGTACGTATAATTCCATGGCTGATCAATAATGATAGCTGATATAAATGTTGGTTGTTTGGTTGGTTGTTTCATTTCTCCAGTCATGCTTTGCATCTTACAGAGAGAGGAGGGGAGAGAATAAGAGAGATTAACATAAGAGATACAAGATGAGTGTCCGGGAATTTTCAGAAAAAATTTAAACACACATTTTATGAATTTTTTACGAGATATGTTTAATATTGTACAGATTGCGGTTACTTCGATAAAATTTGGAAAGCTGATAACATTTATTGCAAATCTACAAATGAGAAGTTTGTTTCATTTGACTTGATTTTAAAATAATAATTTTTTTATTTTATTTTTTGGAAATTAGTATTTCTTTCATTATTATTTTGTATAAGAATCAAGAAATTTGATAGAATTTTAATTATAACTGCACACGTGCACACACGCATACATATGCCATGTTTCCTGATATTACCTATTGTAACAAAAGTATGTTTCCAAAATTAACCGTTATATATCGGGTAATGTTCTAGTATTATAGGCACTTATGTCGTTATATTGAATATGGTGATATATGCGGGCGCATGCGCCTCTGTGTATGTGCGTGTATACACATGCACAGTCATACAAATACATATAAACGCATAAGCATTTATATGCACATATATACGCACACAAACACATGCACAAAAAGATCTGTATAGTTATGTGTGTAGGCTTGTAGGTATGCGTCTGTGCAGATATGTACCTAGATAGATAGATAGATAGATAGATAGATAGATAGATAGATAGATAGATAGATAGATAGATAGATAGATAGACATACAGACAGATAGATAGATAAAGATAGATAGAGATAGAGAGAGAGATAGGTAGATAGAGAGAGAAGTAGATAGAGAGAGAGATAGAGAGAGAAAGAGAGGTAGATAGAGAGAGAGAGAGAGAAAAAAGACAGACAGAGAGACAGACAGGTAGGCAGATAGATAGATCGATAGATAGATAGACAGACAGATAGATAGATAGATAGATAGATAGATAGATAGATAGATAGACAGACAGACAGACAGATAGATAGATAAAGATAGATAGAGAGAGAGATAGGTAGATAGAGAGAGAAGTAGATAGAGAGAGAGAGAGAGAGAGAGAGAGTGGTAGATAGAGAGAGAGAGGGGTAGATAGAGAAAGAGAGGTAGATAGAGAGAGATAGAGAAAACAGACAGACAGACAGGCAGGCAGATAGATAGATCGATAGATAGATAGATAGATAGACAGACAGAGAGACAGACATACAGACATACAGACAGACAGCTTGTGTGTGTTCGCTGTTTTCGTTTCTTGTCAATCTTTCTCATAGATAGATAGATAGATAGGTACTTGAGTTTTGGGTAGGTAGATAATAATATAGACATATACACATATATAAATATTAATATATGTGTTCATATCTTTATGCGTGTTGGAAGTACGATATTACAATTAACCAATGTCAACACAATCCATTCGTCGATAAGCTGTTGCTTCCTGGTTTTGTGAACCTCTTGAATTCAGAAGGGCTGAATAAGGGAATCCTGACTACGGCTTTAAATGAAGAGCGTAAAAAAATCGATTGGCTGAGTCGGTGTCATCTCTAACTACCAGCAGCCCCAGGCTTTCAGCACGCTTTCTATTTTCATATGTATGTTAAACATATGATCGCAACTCTGTTTACAATTTTAATCACATGTGGTGTATCGGCTTTATATATATATGTGCGGGTACTGTGGAGGGTGGGGGGGGCGATTATCTCACACATATGTATATATAATTGTAGCAGAGTGTGACGTGTGCAAAATATTGCAATAGAATGAGTATTCGCTGGCGAGTTGCGAAGCGTAATTGTTTTAGAATTTCTCTGTTGCAATGGGTTTTTATTTTCTATGCTGCGTCAAAGAGTGCGACAAACAGCATAGCAGACATTCTTGCACTTGTCTGTCTCCCTAATCTATGCATCTATTTATCTACCTACCTGTCTTTATATTTGTCACTCTGTCTATCTCTACCCATTTTCATACATACATATATATATATATATATATATATATATATATATATATATATATATATACGCACATATACACTCATGCATACATACCTACATATCGTTCTATCGCTCTTGTGACCTCTCTCTGTTTCTTCTCTCTCTCTCTCTCTCTCTTCTCTCTCTCCCTCTCTTTTTTCCTTCCTTGTATGTATAGACAAATGCGCGTGCATATACATATACAATTATACATGTATATAAAATATAATTTTGCTTGTATGTGACTAAACGGGTGTGGGTTTATACGTTTATTTATGTATGTATATACATACATATGTAATTATATATATATATATATATATAT
>NC_068984.1:123554049-123554764 GCF_001194135.2 Octopus bimaculoides | reverse complement strand
CACACACACACACACACACACACACACTTTTGTATATACATGTAGACATACATACACACACATACACACACGCACACATACACACACACACACACACACATACATATATATGCGCATATTTGAAATCGTATACAAGCGTACAGGCACACCTACTATCACATACATTCACCTACAACGCACACGCATACACACACACACACACACACGCTCCACAAAAAAAAAAAAAAAACACAACCATACTCACGTACTCGCTTCAGTGTAAGTCTAATGGGAGTGGAGCAGAGCGGAGTTGAGTGGCGCTGAATGTATGCTGCAGTGGTATGAGGACCAACGCGTTGCATTGTTAGCAAATTTTGTCTGTAATCATTTTGTAGTAGATTCTCCGGGTTGTAAGTCACTGACTGCTTGTCTTCTGCACCACCTTCTCATTACACCCGACTCACACCCCATCCACCCCTAACACCCATCTCTCGCTTCCTTTCTTGACTTCTTTTTTTTTTTGTTTCTCGCTTTCTTTCTCTATTTTCGTTTACTCTTTCTGTCTTACCTCTTGCATGTGTATACACCTGTGTGTGTGTGTGTGTAAATGTTTGTATGTATACGTATACGGAAATGTGTGTGTGTGTGTGCATATGTATATATATATGTGTGTGTGTGTGTATATATATATATATGCATATATATATATATATTTATATACATATATATATATATA
>NC_068984.1:123548360-123551769 GCF_001194135.2 Octopus bimaculoides | reverse complement strand
CGAGTTCATAAGAAACAATAACAAAAACTAGTAGTAGTAGTAGTAGTAGTAGTAGTAGTAGTAGTAGTAGTAGTAGTAGAATGACGGTACTAGTTTTAACTACTATGTATTATTATTATTCTTCCTAGATTTCTCATCAAGCTTGTTAAACAGATACTTATTTGGAATTTCACTTTCAGACAGAACAACATCGAAACAGCAACACATAATGAATAGTCTGTGTTTCTGCGTTTCTCTCTTGTAAACTGCTGGAATTCTACAAAATTCTATGAAATTCTGTGAATTTCTCGTTCCTTTTCTCCCGGTCTTAAATCTCTTATGATAATCAGGGTGTGGCGATTCACACTAACTGGGTACCTTGAAATATTTTTTCGTTTGTTTACGTATTTTTGTTTTCATTATGTTTTCTTAATATGTTTTCCTTCAATTTTTCTATTTTCTCTGTTTATATTGTTTGTTGTTGTTGTTGTTCTTGTTTTCTTGTTTTTATTCCTGTTGTTGTAAGAAGAAACAATCATGTCCTTCAAGAATTGTTGAGAAAAGTTCTTTATGTACTCTAGTCAGTCATGAGAAAACTGCGGCCCGCCGGACCTTCTGAATTGCTATTCAAAAAGCCTAAGGAACAATTACCGTGAATTCTTTTGGTAGCGCAGCCCGTCTGATGACAAGTGATGTTTCATTAGGCGTGCTTCAAGAAAAGGGCTACCCATACATTGTGGCCGTTCGACATGTTAGAAATAGCAACTAAACCGCGACCTCCTTTCTCCAAATCACATGTGACTATCTTATAAGGACGTTCTCGATTAATTGTTTTGCAATAAGGTGGAATGATCTTCACTAGACCGATGCAGAATCCAGATTAAATAGAATATTCCAGGGCAAGACATTAAACTGCATCATGTGATGAGCTCCAGCTCGGGAGTTAGGGAGTTTTTTGGTGAGTAGGGGGTATGGAGTTACTCCTATGTCACCACAACTCACAGGTCCGTTTTGGCCTGAGGTGGTAGACACTATCAAGGACCCAAGTTTTGGATCATATAGCAGACGATGTCAAGCGGTTGGGGACAGTCACAGACACAAAGACAGACAGACACATACACACACATACATATAATATATAATATATATATATATATATATATATAGAGAGAGAGAGAGAGAGAGAGAGAGAGAGAGCGAGAGAAGCATATATACGACAGGTTTCTTTCAGTTTCTGTCTACCAAAGCCACTCACAAGGCTTTGGTTGGCCCGTGGCTATAATGGAAGATATTCGCCCAAGATGCCACGCAGTGGAACTGAACCTGGAACCATGTAGTTGGGAAGCAAGCTTTTTACCACACAGTCCCGCCTGCGCGAGCTTCTTTCAGTTTCCTTCTGCCAAATCCACTAACAAGGCTTTGGTCGGCTCCATGCTATAGTAGAAGAGTTATTTGTTATTTATTTACTCAAGTGTTTCGTTTTTGTTCCTGCAAATTTTTGGCAAAGAGCGTTACACAAAAGTCTTGAAATACTTCCTTGATCTTCGTTGTATGAATGTAGGGGTGTATAGGTGCATGCATTTTGGAATATGTTCTGTTTATGTATTTTCATACAGGTCGTTTATTTATCTTTTATTTTTATCGCTTCCTTGTTCCAATCTGTTGATACCGGGGGTTGCGTTCTACGCCTTGACCCGAGCATTGGACGGGGCTCGACTCTTCGAGCTGGGAAATGAATGGAATGCTTGGCGTGTGTCTTGCTGTGGCTACTCCATCCCAAAAGAATAAGGAATAGGCTTGAGTGTATATATATATATATATAATTGTTTCATTCATTGAACTACAGCTATGCTGGGGCACCGCCTTGAAGGGGTTTGGTCGAACAAATCGACCGCATTACGTTTTAGAAAGTCTTGCAATTGCTCTGTGGATTTCTTTTGTCAAACAGCTAAGTAACAAGGACGTAAACGAACCAACATCAGCTGTGAAGCGGTAGTGTGGGGCAAACACGAAGATACACACACACACATACACACACTCATACATTTATACATACATACATACATACGTACACACATATATATATATATATTCCTCTTTCTCCGTTTTTCCATTCTCCGAACTTTCCATCTTTCCGACGAAGGGCTACGCCCGAAACGTCATACACTCTCTCTTTCCTTTCCCGGAGCGTCCAATAACACTATCCGTATCACGTCCTCACTTTGTTGTCTTTTTGTTATTGTTTTTTTGAACTTATATATATATATATATATATATATATATATATATATATATATATATATATACGACAGGCTTTCTCACAATCTCCGTCAGCCCAAATTCACTCAAAAGCTATCGCCTGGCCCGGGTCTATAGTGGAAGACATTTACCCTAGATGCCGCGCAGTAGGATTGGATTGAACCCGTAACCATATGGTTGCAAAGCAAACTTCTTAACTACGCATACATGCCTGCGCCTATATAAACAGTAATTTTATCCTTCTCAGCTAAAGGCTTCCAGTTGATGGACTTTTAATGAAAGTTTGTCTTGTTTTTCTGCTTTTTATTTATTTGTTTTTTTGGTTCCGTCAAAAGTTTTAATCACGTAGGTTTTGATAACTAAACAAAAAGTGTTATGAAAGCCCTGGATGCTATTGCTGTTATTATTTAGTTTACAAGTCAGATCTTATCAAACACGTCTATAGTCAAAGCCTTCTGGCGATGATCATCCCATCTTATTTCTATACAATATATCCAAGATGCCCTTATCAAATGAGCTCTTCCTTTTATAAGAAGGTGAGGCAATAGTTTTCACTAGTTTTCTTCTCGTGGCGTACATAAAAAACAATCAAAACAATAATAAGCAACAGTTACAAAATTTTGAAAAACGCGTGCGCACACACACACACACACACACACACACACACACACACACATATATATATATATATATACATATATATAACGAAGGCATTTCTCAAAAACTGTTCACTAAAGGATATCATTCTGTATTCTGGGAATGCAATCTGCTGTCGATGCAGAGTGCATCTACGTCTGAGCGATAATCCCGTGGACCCTATGTAGTTTTGGTGGCAGCCCGAGCATCTTATAACATAAATCAGGTTTTCTGAAGCACAAGTAAATTAAATGTATAAGATGGCAACAATTTATCCATCGCACCCTGTATATATATAATATGTATATATCAGTGGCGTGCGGAAACTTCTGAGGTTGGTCATGCAATAATTACTTGGCTCACATGTCGAATATGTAACCCAACCCCACCCTTTAAAACTTTATTTTTTTACGGAAACCCACGTTTTCGGCTTTGGAGATTTCGATTATGAAAAAACTTGGCGAAAATCGGAACTTCAGCATTTCAATTCCCCACCATTTATATATATATATATATATATATATATATATATAAA
>NC_068984.1:123543481-123548350 GCF_001194135.2 Octopus bimaculoides | reverse complement strand
ACTTCAGCATTTCAATTCCCCACCATTTATATATATATATATATATATATATATATATATAAACCACGGTCATAAAATCGGATAAACTCAGCAATTCGGCATAACTTGTGAACTGCATCGATTTGTTACAGAAATATATTTGGCTCAAAGAAGTTTGAAAGATTGGTGTTTGAAGTTTATCCCTGCAAAAACAAAAGGAGACAACAAATTGAGGCTAATTCAGAGTGGGTAAGAAAAATTCAAAACAGACTCAAAAATCCTTTAAAAGGGAGCAGGCCTAAGATATACAATAGTTTCAAAGGGAGACAAAAAAGGAGTAATTCACCGCTGACTTTCAAAGTTCTGTGAGTGTTTGGAAAGTGGAAAATATACATCACTCTTTGTAAACTATATTTTCAAAAACTGCAATCTAAAACTTAAACGTCAAGCTTGGAATGGTAAATTTCACTTTTATAACCAAGAGTATTTGTAGTTTGATCCTTGTAGATTTAGTCAAAATAGGGACTGCTTAAGAGAAGTTATTCTTGGTAGCAAGTTGTTGGGATTTCATTCTTGTGGTGTCGCTCTACAGATTCGAAAGTTGAAGTGGAAAAACATAATCCTGATTGTCAATCTTATGATCAAGCTGTAAATTGGTTAAAACGTTTGTAACACTGTTTCTCGCCTTAATATTAGCTATATCCGACGCGAAATTCAGCTACAACTTTATATTATGTACAAGTATCATACTTTTCATACTTTTAATATCATACTTTTCTTCTTGAATATTTTGCAGCTTTTACGGTTGTCACGGAAGGGTCTGTGACAAAATTGAAAATTGTCTTGCGATGTTTAAACAAACATTGCATTGAACCATATTATTTCGTGATTTGAAGTGTTTGTGAAAAAGTGACTTGGTAAGGTTGTCTACTATGTAACTGATTTTCTCTTTGAAACCACTCAACATTTGCGCACCATTGTAATATCAAAACGCTCTATTGAACGAAGCATTATCCGCAAAGCTGCCAGATAATTATATACTAATGATTTTGACCAAAATCTTGATAATAGAAGGTGTATGGTTGGAACCTGTTTTGACGTATAGTAGTTTCTCAGGCTTTCTTCTTCGATGGTAACTGCTGTTATTTAAGGCGGCCTTTGAAAAAGTGAAGGCAAATAGTTTAGAATCAACTGTGACATTTTAAGTCTTTTCTGAAGTAACATATTTTCTTGGTGTGAGCTTAATTTATCTTAGCAACATATTTAATCACAAAGAGCGCACAACTTCTCAGCAGATAACTGATGTTGAATGTTATTCGTTCGTACACACCCGCTTGTGTTTCTGTGCATGCGTTGATGTACGAATACAAGTAAGATAAAGGTCTTAGAAATGTGGCACAATCAATCGTGTGGTATTTACAGTAACTTCTTGGGCACGAGACGAGCCACAGCTTTTCGGAGATGACTAGCTGGTTTCATACTACCTCCATTCCTGCACTCCCCAATTCACTGGTCTCTTCTCCTTCCGTGTCACCCATATTTTATTCATCCTTTCCACGTCCACACTCAAATCACTGCGCATATTCCGTGAACTTTCAATTGCGCATGAGCAACATTCACTAGTATCACGGCCCAAATACTGAATCTCGAAAGAAAAGACGATATTTATATTGTTGTTGTTGTTGCCATTTTCTGACGTTGTCGCTGACGTTTTTGTTGTGTAGCATAACATAAGCTTTCGTCATAGGTCAAAGATGTTCCAGTCGTGACCTTATTTTCAAGCGGTCTTTACTTTTCAGATGCGTTCTTCCCTTTTGAAGATTGTTTGTATGCGTGTGATAAATACAAAATGTCCGACTTTCAATCTTTGTGGGTCAAGCTATGAACAAAGAGGCTCTTTCGGTGGCTTGTCCACATTAATGTGATATGAGTGTACATGTATGACTATGCGTGTGTATGCATATGCATATACATATATATACATATATACACATATACATATGTATATACATATATATGCGAATATATATAAACATATATATATATATATTTCTACGCACATATACATATATACGTATATATGAATATATGTGCAAACATATACACATACGTAAACCTATGTCTGTATATCCATACACATACATACATATGATAATGTGTATCAGCCCAGATTGTATTGATTACAACAACATATGGTGTAGAAATCGGTGAATTAAGTATGTGATGGAAGCGCCTTGCCTTACCCTGCCCTGCCTTGCCTTGCCGTGCCTTGCCTTGCCTTGCACAATGGTGCAGTAATCCAGCATGCAGCATGTGGCTCTATGGGTACATTAAACCGTTACTGATATATGCATATACATGTGTGTGTGTGTGTGTTTGTATGTGTGTGTGTGTGTGTGTGTGTGTGTGTGTGTGTGTGTGTGTGTGTGTGTGTGTGTGTGTGCGTGTGTATAAATAGTATATAAGCGTATATATCTGTGTATACATATATCTACATATACAATCACACGCATATAAACGAATATTCATATTATAATTACATGCATATATGTACATGTATGCACATAGATAGATAGATAGATAGATATATAGATAGATAGATAGATAGATAGATAGATAGATAGATAGATAGATAGACAGACAGATAGATATGAAATTCACAAGTTATGTTTTAGTGTAATCGATGTCTGTATGTGTGTGTGCGTGTGCGTGTGCGCACGCGTGTGTTTGTCCGATCAACGCTTGAGAAACGAGTGTTGGTTTGTTAACGTTCCCGTGTCATGACGGATTGGTAAAAGACATCGATAGAACAAGTACCAGACGTAAGTAGAACAATAAGTACTGGGTCAAGTTGTTCAATTTAAAACCCTTCAATGTAGTGCTACAATATGGCCGCAATCCAATGACTAAAACTAGGGCAAGATAAAAGACATCGATAGAACAAGTACCAGACTTAAATAGAACAATAAGTACTGGGTCAAGTTGTTCAATTTAAAACCCTTCAATGTAGTGCTACAACATGGCCGCAGTCCAGTGACTAAAACTAGGGCAAGATAAAAGATAAAACATAAATCTTTCGTATGTGTATTTGGTGTGCAAGATTCTTGATGTGGATACGTGTGTTGAAAGAAATATTATTAAACCTTGGGCGAGGCATTATGCCGGTAATAAACACACGCACTAAATACTGTTTATAAATAAATAAAGGACCGAACCAGTGCGTGTGTTTATTACCGGCATAATGCCTCTTCCAAGGTTTAATAGCATAAATCTTTGTTTTAAGGTTAATAATTACAAATTAGGAGAAGAACGTTTAGGAAACTATTGCTTACCTTTGTTGATCAGTCTTCAAAGTTATGAGTAACACATTTTGCAAGTTCAAACCTGCGTAAATAGTCTAAAGCAGTGCTCCGCAAGTGGTGTGCCGCGGCACACTGGTGTGCCACGAGACGATGCTAGGTGTGACGTAGTGTAACCGGAATACAATTTTGCCTTTATTCTTTTAATTATATTTTTGGTTCAGTTGTGCCACCGAATTTTGAAAAGAATATAACTGCACCTCAAGTGAAAAAGGGTGCGGAGCACTGGTCTAAAGATTAAATGTTATCTTCAAAAATTGTGCCACGCTTAGATTGCTACTGAGGCACACTTAGATAACAATTGACACCATTATTTATTTTTAAGTCTGGTTCTTATTCAATCGCATTTCCTTTGCTGAACCGTTAAGTTAAAGGAACGTATGCCAGAACGCAAAGAAAGTGTGAATGTCATTCTCGGAAATATTCATAATCTAGTGAAGCGAACCCAGAATTTTTTCCATCAGATGAATTATAGTAGGATTGTTCAACCTAAATAATCCTTGGTGCTTCTTACAACTCGATGTGGTTGAACCTAGTCTATACCCGAGTGCTCGTACGGTCCCCGCCTGTATAATTTATCCCGATATACACGTGTTACAATGAGCTACTAAAGCGATCTTCCTTAAAATGGAGAAACTTACCATCAATATATCTCTAAAGGATATTCCATTACCACCCCAAAAAGAATATCTATAAACTCTTATCGATAAAACCGATGAGGTGGCGCGCATACCATTTTGAACAGGAAGAAGAGAAGATACACCACACCGCAAACAACGAGGAATTACAGCATTTATCTAAATCTCGGAAGTTTCCGCCTCCTTATCCGCAATTGGCCGATGAACTTTCGAGAATCCTAAGTATGAAAACCTACAAGTCACCGTATTCTTTGTAACTGTTATATACATACATATACCAGCCACTAACCTGCTCGTTGATTCACACACTCATCCGTACATTAACACAAACACATAAACACAAACACATGAGCACACATATTCTACCACACACACACACACACACACTGGCCATCTTCGCACCCTCCTGTCCCCAAAAACCACTCTTTCTACTTTCGATTACTTCAGCAATGTAACTCCACACGTGCTGTTGGCGATTTCTATTCCTTCTTTGGACTGTTCTCTTTCCGACGAAGAGCTATGCTCGAAACGTCAAAAGCTCTCACTTCTTACAGAGCATCATACTAATACATTCCTTGTACACGTCCTCTTGCTGTTTGTTATTCTTAATTTTATTGTTCCTTTATTTGAATTGATTGCGAGCAGAGAAGCGAACCCTTACCACCGTCTAGCGACGGGACCAGTAGACCAGTTCTGATTTCAGGCTATTTGTGCCACTTGGTAGGGGTTCGTTCCCCTGCTTGCAATCATCGGATGCAGCTATGCATCGTTAACCAGCTAGAGGAGATGTCCACTTGGGGTTAAAAAATTGCAGTAGAGTCCGTTCGAACGGATAGCCGTGTTAACGTGGCTACGAACATTACTTCTAGAACTAGCATTTTGTTTATATATAT
>NC_068984.1:123542346-123542888 GCF_001194135.2 Octopus bimaculoides | reverse complement strand
TTTCAAATGCAAGGGACCACCGCAAATGACACTATCACAAGGGCCTTAGAGTAATACCCACACAAATATTAAAAATGATATATTCAGAAAGTCACTACCCATGAATTTATTCAGAACAATTCCAATAACTACTATTACAACCGCAACAGGTCACTTTTAGGTCACTTGACCATTTAAAAGGATTCCACCAACACCGTACTACTGTTATACTACTCCCGCATTTTCATTATTCTTTCTCTTCTTTTCCTACTCCTTCTTTTCTTCTTCTTCTTCTTCTTCTTCTTCTTCTTCTTCTTCTTCTTCTTCTTCTTCTTCTTCTTCTTCTACCTATTCTTCTTCTTCTTCTTCTTCTTCTTCTTCTTCTTCTTCTTCTTCTTCTTCTTCTTCTTCTTCTTCTACCACTTCTTCTTCGCCGCCTCCTTCCTCAGCTACTACTGCTGCTTAAACAATCAAAACCAAGAACTCATATCAAATATTAGTACCGCTACTACCTTCTACCTGGTACCAAGTCCTCACGAGAGTAAAAAAAGAGATAGACAGAC
>NC_068984.1:123538616-123540937 GCF_001194135.2 Octopus bimaculoides | reverse complement strand
ACACATATACATACAAACATACGTACACACATATGCATACACGCATACATACGTACACACATACATATAGACATATATACATGCACACATGTTCATATACACATACATATATATACACACATATACATACATGACAACATACACAACATACACACATTCATATACACATACATAATACGCACATACACATACATATATACATACATATATAGATACATACATACATACATGCATACATACACACATACCTACCGACCAACCTACCTGCCTAAATACATACATACATACATACATACATACATACACGCATACATGGTAAGTAAATTATGTCAGGTGACATTTTTTTATATAGCCACACAAACAAAGCAGATACAAAAGCTTGTAAAATATAAAAATGTTCATAGATTTCTCGATATTTCTTTTATTGTGATGGAAAACAAAAAACGCTCCGATGACCTAGTTTATATAGTACATTGACTGTTTAGGCTAGTGTTTTAGAATGAGTTTTGGAAAAATCAGTTAGTCAATGTTTCTTCTGTATCAAGAAGGAGAAAAGAATGCAGTAATGGATTGCATTGCTCGTCTCCTCCAATTCTTCTTGCTAGACCTTACCCATTTTGGCTAGCGCTGCCGCTAACATCCTCCATTTATTCCTAATCTATTGCTAAACCGATATTCAACCGATACACGCTGTTGTTTCCTTACCTCACTCACCACTCTCTCGTCTCTCACTCTCATTCTCTTCCCCTCTTTCTCTCTCTCTCTCTCTCTCTCTCTCTCTCTCTCTCTCTCTCTCTCTCTCTCTCTCTCTTTGTTATCGTTCCCTCTCTTTCTACACATATGTTTGTTTTGTCTCCCCCCCCCCACGACCTCTATCTCTTTCAATTCTATTCATCCATCTGTGAATTTTACTATCGATTTGTCATATTGTTCTAGCTTATGTTTCTAGTTATCTATATATCTGTCTATCTATCTCAAGCTATGACTATGTGAATTTTTCTATCGATCTGTCACTCTTAAGCCAACTATTTTTCTATTTATCTCTCTTTCTATCATTTAATATACAGGCGTGGGCGTGGCTGTGTGTTAAGAAGCTTGGTTACCAACCACATAGTTCCGAGTTCAGTCCCACTGCGTGGCGCCTTGGGCAAGTGTCTGCCACTATAACTTCGGCCCGACCAAAGCCTTGTGAGTGGATTTGGTTGACGGAAACTGAAAGAAGGCCGCTGTATATGTGTTTGTGTATTTGTCTTTGTGTCTCTGTTTGTCTCTACCCCCACCACTTGACAACCGGTGTTGGTGTGTTTACGTCCCCGTAACTTAGTAGTTCGGCAAAAGATATCGATAGATTAAACACCAGGCTTTTTTCTAAAAAACAATGTACTAGGATCGATTCATTCGAATAAAAATACTGGAAGGCGGTGCCCCAGCATGGCCGCAGTCTAATGACTGAAACAAGTTAAAGATAAAAGATATACATCAATCGATTTGGTTGTTTTCTCTACCTAACTCTGTGTTTCCCTCTTTATTACTAAATATTTTTTCTACCTGTCCCTCTTTCTTTCTCTGCCATTACATCTACCAATCAAGTTAGTTATCTGTTGCCTATCTATCTATCAATTTATCTATCAGTTTATGTATGAATCTGTCTATCTCTGCCCATTTCTCTTCTTAACTATGTATTTATCTATCCACCGACACGTCAGCACCACCTAATATTCTATTATTCTTTTCTTTGTTTCGGTCATTTGACTGCGGCCATGCTAGAGCACCACCTTTAGTTGAACAAATTCACCCCGGGGAACTACATTATTTGTGTGTGTGTATGAGTGTGTGTGTGTGTGTGTGTGCATATGTGTGTGTGTGTGTGTGTGTGTGTGTGTGTGTGTGTGTGTGTGTGTGTATTGTTGCTGTTATGTAAAAGTGTCGTAGGTCCAAAAAGCTGCTTTTTCAGAAAACGAAAAAATAGTTTCACCATTGCATTTCTTTTTACATTAGTAACAGCTTCACCTTAACAATAATACTTTGTTGGGTGCATAAAATCGTAATTCCATGCATGTATGATGTTTTCAGTCAAAAATATTTGTGCAAAACTGTCGTATGTGGGACTTACTACACTTTTGAAAAATGCTAAAAACCGTTGTACTACAGTGACAATTTTCATTTGAAGCAGCTGGAGATGCGATAGTTTGACAAAAAGAACCGGCTATTGCAAGCAAAATTAAATATTGAAAAAAAAAACATTTGGAGAAATTTGAACATACGACAGTTTAATATAATAGCAACGATATATATCATTATATATATATATATATATATAT
>NC_068984.1:123535284-123537292 GCF_001194135.2 Octopus bimaculoides | reverse complement strand
TATATATATATATATATACGTGTATAAGGGATGACCTCTAGGTGGACATCCAATATGCTAGAAAGAGGAGACATCAACGACCCAACCACAAAGATGACCTCTTTCTAGCATACTGGATGTCCACCTAGTGGTCATCACTTATACACGTATAATACAATTTTTTCTGAATTTTCAGATTTTTTTATACGCTAGGCCACTTGGTTTTAAATTTAATTAATATTCAATTTATCACTTTATCTATATAAACATATATATATATATATAATCACTACCTTCTAAGTTCATTTCGATCATATTTAAAAGTGCAGTTTTGATTAAATGGCAAGATTTCAAAAGAATGTTTTGAAATTTTTGCTTGCATTTAATATAATAAAATGTTTTCAAATTAGCTGACTTAAGAATTTCCACAGGTCCTGCTAGCTATTCCTATTGTTAGCGTACATCTCAGAATAGGGTATGAGGTTAGTGAAGCTATTGATTTTGTAGCAATTTCTCTATGTATGTAACTTTTAATGTTTGGTTTGAGTGGAGGCTACAGTATTTTTAGAGTGTTGTATATGTACCTGAATGTTTCGAGGTTAGATTTTTTTTTTTTCTTTTCATCGACTGCGAAAGTGGTTTAATACTTACGGTGACAATAAAGTGTGCCCCTTGAATGTCCAGGTGGTCATTCACATTTACTAATAGAATTTCGTGATGTAAGTTGTTTGTGTGCACACACACACACACACACACACACAAGCACACACAGATATTATATACATACTTACGTTGAACTGTTGATGTAGTCATGATGTTTTGGTGATCTGATGAGTTGCATCTCTTTATTTGCATTAATTTATGAATATAAAATTGTATTGTATAACGTTTAGCACACATACTAATGCAAACATGTATGTATAATTTCTTGTAAACTGAAATTAATACTACATGAAAAAGTTTACGAAACGGCTGTAAACTTATGGACGTCACATGGTTAAATACATCGATATTTACCTCTACCTTTATATTTTCACATGCATATATGTGTGTGTGCATGTTTGCATGTATGTATGTATGTTTTTTGTTGTTGGCATCCTTTTGGCTCGGGAGACAATGGAGTTGCGCATAAACTAATCCAGTCTGGTTTTTACATTTCATGTCCTCTCCAGTTTCCTCTCCAGTTTTGCGAAGGCCTGGGCTAGATGTAAGAAAATCCTGAGTAGCCCAATCGTAAGGATTCCTCTCTCGACCTTGCTGACGTAGTCCAAAGGAGTGCAGAGCATTACGTTTGGCACCAGCTTGGTTGCAGGAGCTGACGGAAGAGTGTTGAGTTGAACACTAAACCGCCAACGGAGCTCCACTCCGGATTTCTTTGAAGGTTGTCTCCTATCCGTAACCCTGGATAGGGGCCCATACCGGGAACTGTCAGTCGAAGTCAGCTGAGCCCGGGACTCGTGTCAGGCAGGGTCGTCACTCCCTGAAGTAGTGCAGAAAATCGCTACCTACTACCTATGTATGTATGTATGTATGTATGTATGTACGTATGTATGTATGTATGTATGTATGTATGTTTGTATGAATGTATTGCTTAGCAATTATCTTCGGTAATACGTTGAAATTATAAGAGCACATTATGTGAAACAATTACTGGCAGAAAGCAAGCCGTCTTTCTTTACACGGTCAACGCCTCCCTTGCTGACATTTTGAATTTAACCTATTTTAACCCCAATCTTCTTTTCTAGATTACCAAACAGAGTATGATTACATTCGTAAACAAGAAAAATCGTAAATCTTTCTTCATCTGCTTGCATAGTAAGCATATTAGGGACCCTTTCTCTATTAATCAAACAGAGCGTTGCACAAAATAGACTGTTCAAGGAAAAACTACATATTTTTTTAGTTATTTGTTCAACAAAGCATCTAAACAGATATACAAAAACACACAACCATAAATGCATATATATATATATATATATGTGTGTGTGTGTAAGCATATGTATTTATGTATGTATGTATGTGTGTATAT
>NC_068984.1:123533120-123534658 GCF_001194135.2 Octopus bimaculoides | reverse complement strand
TATATATATATATATATATATATATGTATGTATGTATGTATATATGTATATATATGTATATGTATATGTAAATATATATCTAAATGTATCAACATATATCAACATATATCAATACATACGTACACACATGTATATGTGTGTGCGTTTATGCACGTATGTACGTATACATTTACAAATATATACTTGCATATGTATTATACATAAATGAACATTTATGTATAATACACACACACACACATATATACATTTATATATAAGTATAGATAGATCAACTGATGGTTATAAACAAGCTGATTCAACTAACAAATATATAGACTTATGGAGCCTATATGTGTGTGTGTGTATATATATATATATATATATATATATATATATACAAATATATATAGACAGCTAAATAGAGTGATTGATAGGCATAAGGACAAAGTGGTACATAGATGGAAAATATATGTCTTCCCATCACTGCAAAGCACACGCACTCATATATGTATATCACCGCATAGTGCTCGCCATTTGAAGTATGCTCGTATTCACTTTAACACTCATGCTTACACACACACGCACGCACGCGTGCACACTAATGTATGTATATCTGTATACATATATATGTGTATATGCATATGTGTATGTGTATATATGTATCTGTGTAGCGTGTGTGTACTTGCATACGCACTTGAACCTACGTTGTACAATTTTAGCTCGTCTAAACGGGTTTACTTAATCAGAAAGTGCACATCAATTCAACTGGTTGTTGGTGCTATGATTTAACGTCCATATCTATCTATCTATCTATCTGTCTGTCTGTCTGTCTATCTATCTATCTATCTCTATCTATCTATCTATCCATTTATCTATCTATCTATCTATCTATCTATCTATCTATCTGTCTATCTATCTATCTATCTATCTATCTATCTATCTATCTATCTATCTATCTATCTATCTTTCTTTCTTTCTTTCTTACTACTTAATCATCCAAATATGTTTATTTCTATATACATAGATATATACATACGTGTGTGTGTGTATAGATATATATATATATATACACACATAAACACATACACAAATATACACACAAGTGTGTATGTTGTATATGTACATATATATATATATATATGTGTGTGTGTGTGTATTGCGTATGTACATACATATGTGTGTGTACACACTTCTGCTGGTTCCAGGCGATGGTTTCTTGCCAAAGAAAGAGAGTGGGCGAGAAAGAGAGAGCTAGAGAGGGAGAGAGAGTGGAGGAAGGAGGGAAACGGAGAGGCAGAGAGAGAAAAGTAAACGAACATATATTTCTACATTGTCAATAAATTTTCCCCTATAGATATGTAATAAAGTAATTAGTTTATCACTGGCCATCGCTGTTTACATTACCAATTTATCTCTCCTGTATGTGCTTGCTATTCTTCGGTCTTTGAGAAAGTGATATTAATATTAAAGAAAATAGTCTTATCTTATTTAACCATTTCTCTTTAGGGCTGAAATCTCTCTCTCTCTCTCTCTCTCTCTCTCTCTCTCTCTCTCTCTCT
>NC_068984.1:123531450-123532924 GCF_001194135.2 Octopus bimaculoides | reverse complement strand
ACACACACACACACACACACACACACACACACACACACACACACACACATACACACATGTATGTATGTATGTATGTATGTATGTATGCATGTATGTATATATATATGTATGTATGTATGTATACTCTTTAGTTTCAGGCATGCAATAAGTAATCATGATTTCTAACTTTGCGACAAGACCACGTATATAGACGATGATGTGAAGCTGATTTCATTAAATTCTGTACATGCTAGAATTAGTAGCCAAATCTCCATCAAATTATAAAGAAAAAACAAAAACAAAATGAATATATGACATATTAGGATGACCACGACTGGAATATCTTTGAAGATAGTGTCCCCAAAAAGGTATGCACGCATTGAATGATTTTTAAATTAGTGTTTATTAAAATATATTTCATTTTTTGAATTGAAGAGAATCTACGGACACAATTCAATACTTTTTTCAATAACTGTATTCAAGCTGATGATAGTTTTCTTCCAAGTACTGCTGACAAAGCCAAGCAATTTTTTGCTGGTATATCTAGAACAGCATTTCCCAGTTTATCGTTTAATTTTTAAGACGGCTATCATGTACGTTGAGGGCATTAAGATGCTATTTCTAGCAGATCAAGCGTTTGCGTAAGGGACGCTTCATTGATTTGTGAACTTGCCTGCATTTGAGATTGTAACAAGGACACGGCAAGGCACGGAGTAGAAAAGACGACTATTTTAATACCGTTAAAGCCCTTAACGGGAACTAAATAACAAGGCTACGAAAGATCATCTACGCGGAACCTCTACGTGATAGCCCAGACATCTCAACATGTATAAACACAATAAAGTCTGCCTTAAATCACGTCCTATCGTCTTAAAATAGGAAGGGCACGTTCGATAAGATATGTATACATACATATATGTGTGTGTGTATGTATGTATTTATGTCTATAATCAATAAATCTGAATGTTTTAGATTATTGGTCTGTAAGATCATGTACTGTTTGGAATTGAATATCATCTCCAACACCACCACCAACACCACCACTACCATTTTCACCACCATCATTAACATCATCATCATCGTCATCATTGAGTGATAAAATAAGATAAGGTAAACAGGCGCAAGCGTGGCTGTGTGGTAAGCAGTTTGCTTCTCAACCACATAGTTTTGGGTTCAGCCCCACTGCTGAGTAAATGCTTTCTACTATGCTTCGGGTCGACCAAAGCCTTATAAGTGGACTTGGCGGACGGAAACTGAAAGATCCCGTCGAATATATGTATATGGCTATGTCCGTTTGTCTTTGTATTTATGTTTGTCTGCCTTCTCCTCAGTTTCGCTTATAATCTGTGATCGCTTATAATCTTTAAGCTTATGAAATACTATTATTATTATAATTGCACACACACACACACACACACACACACACACACACACACATATATATATATTTTTAAAAAAACTTAGGGAATAACAAGTATTCCAGTATTACCAGGAC
>NC_068984.1:123525882-123530934 GCF_001194135.2 Octopus bimaculoides | reverse complement strand
CTCTCTCTCTCTCTCTCTCTCTCTCTCTCTCTCTCTCTCTCTCTCTCTCTCTCTCCTTCTATGTATGTATACATATGCATATCTATCTACCTAGCTATCTATCTGTCTGTCTCTCTGTCTATCTATCTATCTATCTATCTATCTATCTATCTATCTATCTATCTATCTATTTATCCAGGTGTTTACCCTGAAAAGCACTCATATGGATGGCAACTATGTGAAATTTGCAAAAGTTGAATACCAGCCGTGGGAATGAAAATAACTCTGTAATTAATTCCAATTTTCTGTTATTATTATTGTTATTATTATTATTATTATTATTATTATTATTATTATTATTATCATCATCATCATCATCATCATCATCATCATCATCATCATCATCATCATCGTTGTTGTTGCTGTTGTTACTGTTGCCGTTGTACTGTTTCTTCAACTCAAATTGTTTGGATGCATCTTAACACATTTTATGCCATTGAGATTAATCTAGGTAATCTTTCAAGTGCTTAGAACTCTCCTGATAATCCTTGCTGTCTCAAAGAGAAAAACTTTCTGTAGGAGATCTACCGGGCATTCTATTTCAATTTTCCTCAGCCCACCAATTGTTATAGACACGACCTTTATTGTTCGCATGCTCCAAATTCTTCCTATTTCAAATTTTAGGAGATTGTATTTTTTCTTTTTTTTGGCTAAGCCCTCATAAACTTTTTCAGGAGGGAAAGTGTTGTCTTGTAGCAAGTTTGTAGAAACGTGAGTGAATGTTGGAAAATGGTCAGTATAAAAGGACCCAATTTGAGCATGCGCCTTTGAAAATAAAAGGAGAGGGTTCTTACCCTGTTGGTCAGGCCAGCTAACAGTACAAAATAAGGATTTCAAATTTTGGCACAAGACCAGCAATTTCGGGGTCGGGGTAAGTGGATTATAATCAACCACAGTGCTCAACTGGTAATTATTTTATTGACCCCGAAAGGATGAAAGACAAAGTCGACCTCGGCGGAATTTGAGCCCAGAGCGTAAAGGCGGACGAAATGCCGCAAAGCATTTGCCTGGCGTGCTAACGATTCTGCCATCTCGCCGCCTTATAAACTGTAACAATAATAAAAGCGCGTGATTCCTCGATCCGTGGAAAAATTGTCTTGCGTGAAACTGATCCGTGATACTAAAGAAGTAGTGGAACGCTACCGTTGAGGACAGTTGGCATAATATGACAGCTTGCTAGCCTGTGTAGTAAGTAGCTTGCTTACGAACCACATGGTTCCGGGTTCAGTCCCACTGCATGACACCTTGGGCAAGTGTCTTCTACTATAGCCTCGGGCCGACCAAAGCCTTGTGAGTGGATTTGGTAGACGGAAACTGAAAGAAGCCTGTCGTATATATATATATATATATATATATATATATATATATATGTTTGTGTGTCTCTGTTTGTGCCCCCAACATCGCTTGACAACCGATGCTGGTGTATTTACGTCCCCGTAACTTAGCGGTTCGGCAAAAGAGACCGATAGAGTAAGTACTAGGCTTGCAAAGAATAAGTCCTAGGGTCGATTTGCTCGACTAAAGGCGGTGCTCCAGCATGGCCACAGTCAAATGACTGAAACAAGTAAAAGAGTATAAAATGTGAAATGCCGTAGTGAAATGGAATTCAAAAATATGAAACAAGTCAGACATTTGAAATGGGATTTGAAAATTCTAGGGATTATGACATGTGAGATAGTGACTTTGTAATAAAGGCTCATATTTGAACATGTTTTTGCCCTTCAAAACTTACATACAGGAACTGAAATAGACACAACTTGGAACTGAAACCAGATCTACGGACTTGCTTTGTGGATAGTTTAGTTACACCCCATTATACCACCAACATCATCACCACCACCTCCATCCACCCCATCCACCGCCATCATACCATTATAAACCCACCCATCGTTCTTTTAACAGCTAATAGCACTTTATGACTGACTTTTCAGAAAAGGATAGCTGTTATGATGATGGTGGTGATGATGGTGGTGGTGATGATGATGATGATGATGATGATGATGATGATGATGATGATAAAAGCAGTTGGTTGTTTGTTGTGTTGGTGATGATATTGGAGGTGTAATGGTAGTACGATTGATGACGGTGGCGGTGGTGGCAGTAGTAGTAGTGGTGGTGGTGGCGGTGGTAGTGGTTAATAAGTAGCATGTGGTGTCGATGACAGTAGTAAGGGTTCTTTTGAATGATTTCCACCGATCGATTATTCTTCGCTATAACTAATTGTTGCTGAGTGGTAAATGTAGCAAAATACAATAGTTCATTCGTATTCCATAAATTAGATACTTGCATTTCAGTTGAGCATTCGTTAATGTTCGATCGCTGAAAACATCAAACTGGTCGGCTTTCTCTCTATTCTCGAGACGATCGCATTAACCACTCAATATGCTGTAAAATAAGGTTAATGCATTAATATCCATTGTGAAATGAGTATTGAATAAATTTGTGAACTTCAGGGTGACTTTATAAGGTCACAATCGTGGATCATAGGGATGAGTAACCAACGGTAGGTGTATCGCTTTGAGCTGATTGGGCCCAGGATTCTTAAAATGTCTCGTGTGAAAATGGCATTTTTTAAAGAATGTTGTAGCTGCTGTTGTTGCTGTCGTTTTGGGTGATGAAAGTTTATTTCCTAGTCAGTCCTCGTGAATGCGCGTGGCCTAGTGGTTAGGGTGTTGCTCTCACGATTGCAAGATTGTGATTTCGATTCCTGGACCGGGCGGTGCATTTTGTTCTTGAGCAAGGTACTTCATTTCACGTTGCTCTAGTGCACTCAACTGGCAAAATGATTAATCTTGCAACTGACTCGCATCCCGTTCAGGGTGGAATGTTTTGATATTGGTCGCTTATACACCATAGAAACCGGGTAACCGGTCGTATGAATCATAGGACTCAAAGGCAATAATATGAGTCAGCCCTAATCCAATACACCTATGTACAAAGATGTGTAGGCGCGTAGCTTAGTGGTTAGGGCATTACACTAACGATCGTTGGATTGTGGTTTCGAGCGTTTAGTGCGGTTTGATGGAGATATAGATGCTACATCCAGTTGATCCAGTGACAATCTAGAAGCTCTGTCATTGACCCACTAGAGACTCCCTAGGTGTTCACAAGAAATGTCCCACATTGATACAACAGAGCTTCGTCATTGATTCAATAGAGATACTCTTATTAGTTCAAGAAAGACTCCTTATTTGGTTCAGTAGAGACTGCCTCGTTAGCTCAGCAGTCTTCCTCATCTTGGTTCTGTGGGAGCCCTTTCTTGTCTTTGACTTAATCGAAACTCTTTCATCGGTTCAGCAGAGACGCCCACTTTGGTTCCTTAGCAACCTTGCTCTCTTAGTAGAGGTTCTCATACTGATTCTGTAGAGAACTCGGGTGAAACTCTCTCGTTGAGTCCGTAATGGATCTCTCATCCTTGTCTCAGCAGACGTCTTAATATTGTTTCAATTAAAACCCTCTCAACATTGGCTGACTAAACATTGCTCACCGTTTGTTTGTTAAATGTTCCCTTGCTTTTACAGAAATTCAATTCAGCCATTATTTAGATTTCTCCTCGAATAATTCTATTCATAGTACAGCAGATCTATGAACAAAGACTTCTTAACCGTAATCATGACGTCTTTTTGCACATCAGAGATAACATTGCTCAACCTATCAGTCTTTTTTATGGATACGTTGTACGAGATGACTAAGGGGACACTTGGCTCCCATTCCCTGGTCCCTCTCCATTGGTCACTCTCTTAAAATTATATATCTGCTGTTAATTATAATACTAATTATGTTTACGTAACTGTTTCGACTGTGGAGGCGCGTGGCTTAGTGGTTAGGGTGTCAGCATCATAATCGTAAGATTGTGGTTTCGGTTCCTGAACCAGGCGATGCGTTGTGTTCTTGAACAAAACACTTCATTTTACGTTGCTCCAGTCCACTCAGCTGGCAAAAATGAGTAACGCTGCGATGGACTGGCGTCCTGTCCAGCTGGGGAACACATATGCCATTGAAACCGGGAAACCGGGCCCATGAGCCTGGCTAGGCTTTAAAAGGGCACATTTATTTTTTTTAGCTGATTCGATTAGCTGTTAGCGTTGCGATGTGACTCTCGGTTAGTTCAGTTCAAGCAGACATATAAGTAATCTTTGTTTTAGAGTGGTAACATGGTATTTTAATATTTACCTCAGCTCAGTCACGCAGGTCCAGCTATCGTGAGGATCGAGTAAGATGCTTTAGTTAATATCAGATATATGAAAGTGTGTATGTAAAATCATCAAAACATGTTGGTTGCTTTAACTACGATTGCGTCAAGCTCCGTGGTAACTGTCAAGACACAATACAAGTGACAATCTCAGATGTTACCTGCAAACGCAAACTTGTATAAATATATGTATGTAGATTTGCATTTAAACAAAGAAACACACTGACAACACTATTAAGAAATTATATGTCACTTCTCAGAAATTGCTAACAGACATAAACTTGTATAAATGAATGTATGTACTTTTGCAAATCAAAGAAATAAAGGGAGATAATTGACCGTATTGATAAAAGTGGTTTAATACCTACTGAGTTCTCGAGAGTGTGTTATATTTTGTTCGAGAGATCGTAAAGTTGTTGATTGAAACCTCATTAACTGTCCATATTGATTAGATAATCAAAGATTCTCTATGTTGATGCTACAGGTTAAACACAGCACGTGAATATTTACTAGACTTTACAAAGTGTGTTGGTGTTGACTGGATAAGAAGTGTGTATACGGTTGTATGTATGTATGTATGTATGTATGTATGTGTCTATCTTTGTATATAGATAGATAGATAGATAGATAGATAGATAGATAGATAGATAGATAGATAATATGTACGTACGTTTTTATTGCTTGAATAAAGGAGCAGTTTTGTATATGTAACCTGAATAGTCTTAATAATATGTTGTAATAATATCGACAAAATTATAAAAATGCTGATCAAAGGTGACGAAGAAGGTATACCTGTATGTTCGTGCATATATATATATATA
>NC_068984.1:123522846-123523796 GCF_001194135.2 Octopus bimaculoides | reverse complement strand
CCGTAAGACGTGTGGCCAGAACCTCCTGGAAAATAACCATAGCGAGGGACATTCCACAGTTGAATTAGAACAGTCACAAACAGTGAAAGAAGACATGCACCCAACACCAGAGCTGAAGACACCTCCGAAAGGGGGTGGCCCCGCCACGTCAAAACGGTAGAGGAGTAGGGGCCGAAACCGGACGTGGTTCCTCCTGATGATGTCTTGAGCTAACTGGATCCTATAAAGGAGCTGTTGTGGTAGCAGACCACGAAACATGGTTGAAATTCCCCAGCTGAAGGCTCAAGAACAAGTGAATGACTATGCATGGGGAGAAGAGATTGAGATGAATGAGGTGAATAGTTGGGTGACATCGCTGAATCAGTTCTAGATTCGTGTGAGGATTAAGAAGAGCAGACTTGAAAGAAGCATCTTCATGAGATGGTCAAACGTCGAGCAGGATTTCAAGATATGTAATTATGTTCCGATAGCCGGAACTTAAAACCAAAAAACCAACAGCAACAACAACAATAACAACATGGGCGATAAGACTCGAGAAAATTCATAGAAAACGATAACAATATAAATAACAGCTACCATTACCACTGTTGCTACTACTAATGTGAAAGCAAAAAAAGAAACAAAAAAATCAATATGTATACCAGGAACAAAATCGATTTTAAAGGCGCAAACAAAAACAGAAACAACAAAAACAGAAACAACAAAAACAGAAACAACAAAAACAGAAACAACAAAAACAGAAACAACAAAAACAGAAACAACAAAAACAGAAACAACAAAACTGACAGCAGCAACAACAACAACAGCAGGAGTTAATCACAAACAACAACACCAACAGTAAAGGCGAAGCCAATAGCGATATAATAAAGCAGCTGATCGATAGCGACTAAGTGTGTATGTGTGTGTGTGTGTGTGTGTGTGTGTGTGTGTGTGTGTGTGTGTGTGTGTGT
>NC_068984.1:123520547-123522378 GCF_001194135.2 Octopus bimaculoides | reverse complement strand
ATATATATATATATATATATATATATATATATATATATATATAAATACACACAGACACACACACACTCGACGGGCTTCCACGCTGTTTCCGTCTACAGAATTTTACTCACAAAGCATTAGTCGACCCGGAGCTAATAGTAAAGTACACTTACCCAAGGTATCACGCTGTGGGACTGAACCTGAAACCATATGGTCGCAAAGAAAGTTTCCCTGATCACACCGCCATGTTTTTGTTTGTTTGTTTGTTTTTATTGCTTTTGTTCTGTTTCTTGGTGGTGGGGGTGGAGGTTCTAGTTGTTTTGCCAGAGACAATCTACAGCAAATACTTCCCTATGATCAACAGCGCCGATCAAAGACAGCTGCTTAGTTGCTTTGTTTTTTTTTTTCCTTTTTTCCATCTGTGCCTGTCTCATCTACTTCTTCAATTGTTTGTATTTATTTTCTTTCTTTTTTTCCCATTACTTTATATTTTCATTTTTTTTTTCAAACTCTGTTATTGCTTTCAAACATTTTACCGTGAACAGGTTGTCGTTAATTCTAAGGCCAACACTGATCGAGAAAGCTTCATAATCAATGATGTTCCAGAACTATATAATTCAATGTGTCCTAATTTCAAGACAGTAAGTAGACTGTCATTTCAGGGAGGTTTGGGAGCCATTTCTAGCTCACTAAGTGACCTTGTAGACTCTACAAGGTCACTTAGTGAGCTGTCGATGAAAATTTCATGCATCATTTACTGCCAGTAGTGATTCATGCTACATGTATAGGGATGCGCGTAAGTTTATTGCTCAGTGCGGGATCTTCTTTGTCTCGCTGGGGTGCGAGAGTTTCCGATGTGGAGGCTTCAAAGGAAAGACGGAATCTAAGGTTGTGCCTGCGATGACCGCTCGTCATGTACAAATATTTTCACAGCCCACGTCTATGCCCCGCGCCCCACCTGAATTTTCTCAGGCCCCACCTTGGGAATAACTGTTGTAGAGGTTGTCTAGTTATTATTTTTGACATAAACAGTCGGTGTCATTAGTAGTACAGGAGATGTCCAAAACGCTTCATCAGAAAATCATTAGTGTGTGCATATGTGATCACGCATGTATGTCTAGATAAGAATAAGGGTATATATGTAATAATATAAATAATATATAGATATATGCATATATCCATACATGTATGTACATACCTACATCTATATGTATACATACATGCATATATGGGTACAGGACATCAAAAAGACGTTAAACACAATGTAAGTGCGTATACACGCGCACACACAACTGCGGGGTGTGTGTACGCGTGCACGCAGTTGTGGGTGTGGGTGTGTGTGTGTGTGTGTGTGTGTGTGTGTGTGTGTGTGTGCGCCTGCGTGATTGCGTGCGTGTGTGTCAACTTCAGTTTGTGATTTTAAATTTTAGACATAACAAAGCATTCAATTCTGAGTGGTACTTTAAGTTTCGCCTTTCGGATAATTCAATCTGCTCGAATAAGCCGTATGTGTATTTTCTGTACACATGCAATTCTATATGTATCTGAATGTCACACAGACAGACAGACAGACAGACAGACAGACAGACAGATAGACAGAACCTACACATGCACACACACACACACATACGCACACACATACACGTACATACACACACACAGCCAGCCACTCAGTCAGACTGACAGATACATAGATAGATAAATATACGTGTATATATGTGTGTGTGTGTGTGTGTGTGTGTGTGTGTTTATACACAGAAAGAGATAGACAGACAGACAGACAGAAGACAGACAGATAGGTAGATAGATAGATAGATAGATAGATAGATAGATAGATAGATAGATAGATAGA
>NC_068984.1:123519142-123520464 GCF_001194135.2 Octopus bimaculoides | reverse complement strand
GACAGACAGACAGACAGACAGGCAGACAGACAGGCAGACAGACAGACAGACAGACATATAGATAGATAGATAGATAGATAGATAGATAGATAGATAGATAGATAGATAGATAGATAGATAGATAGATAGACAGGCCGATAGATACGATAGATAGACAGACAGAAAGACAAACAGACAGATAGATAGACAGACAAACAGATAGACAAACAGACAGACAGACAGACAGACAGACAGACAGACAGACGGATAGATAGATATATAGATAGATAGATAGATAGATAGATAGATAGATAGATAGATAGATAGATAGACATACTTGGATACATACGTGTGTGAAGGGGTTAAGTGAGTATGTAAGTGTTTTATGGTTTACGTGTGACAGGGAATTTCTTCTAATTAATCGTTGATTGGTTAGACTGATTAGTTGTTGCGGTTGACTCTTGAGACTATTACTGGCACTGCTGTTTTGGCTAATGTAATTGCTATTGTTTCAGTGTTGGCACTATTGTTAAGAATGGCCACGGCGACGGTGGTAGCGGTGGTGGTGGGTGGTGGGGTGTACTAGATGATGATAATGGTGGTGGTGCTGCTGCTGCTAGTGGAGCTGGTGGTGATAATGATGATGTTGATGATGGTGACGACGTCGACGACCATCATAAACGATGATGATGATAGTGGTAGTGGTAGTGATGGTGGTGCTGGCGGTGATGGTAGTGCTGCTGCTAATGGTGGTGGTGGTGATAGTGGTGACGATTGGCTCTTATGTTGTGATCGCTATCAGAATTGGTTTTCATTATCCCTGATTGGCTGTCGCCTGGATAACATCTTTATGTGAGCACCATCTATACTTCGAACTGTGATGTGCTTTCCTGTTTTTATTTTTACCTTTGTGTCGTTCATTTTTTTTACATTTTGTTTCATGTGACTGTTGATGGCGTTCACTTCCGGTTTATCGTTTCGTTAATATATTAGCAGCCATTTTTTTTCTCTTTTGCTTCCTTTCAATTATTGTCACTGATTTAATATAGAATTGTGTTTGAGTTCTTTTAGGCATTTCCTATCTACTTTGTATTTCGAGGTGTAATAGTGGCGTTTGTGGGGTTATGTTATTGTAGCTTGCAGCGACATTGTTAGAAACGTACATGTTTCACCTCTCACATTTGTAGCTGCTTTCATGGCGGGCATGAAAACATACAAACGATATGGATGGCTTTTGTTTGATATTTCATTTGGCAGCGTTTTCCCCCTTTTTATTTGAACATATGTGTGTGTGTGTGTGTGTGTGTTTATGTATATATATATATATATATATCTATATATAT
>NC_068984.1:123515020-123518703 GCF_001194135.2 Octopus bimaculoides | reverse complement strand
TATATATATATATATATATACATATACATATATTCACATATATGTGTGTATACATATATATGTATTTTACTATACAAATATATATATATATATATATATATACATACATAAAAACTTATATTTATACATTTATATACACATGTATATGAATATATATATATATATATATATATATACATACATATATTATATATATATTTATTCATACATATTATATACACTTACGCATATACACGCACTCACACACACACACACATGTCTATGCGTTATATGTACTTTCCTATTATAGTCACTTTGTTAGCAATCTGTACTTAATGCGATATCCATGTTTAAATACCAGATTTTTCATGGTATAGAAGGTGTTTGTGCATGTAAACACACACACACACACACACACACACACACACACACACACATGTGTATATACATATATATATAAATACACACATATATATATACATATACGCATATATATATATATTATATATGTGTGTGTAACTATTTATCTTAGTAAGTACGTATATGTATATGTGTGTGTGTACGTTGTAATGTGTCTGTGTGCACACACACCTCTAGATTTGGTTAGTCAGAAACATATCGAAACCCAGTTTTTCGGCAGCACAATGCAACCAAGCCATAGTCTTAAGATATTGAATCTTCAATTTTGTCAAAAATGGTGGATATCACAAAGTTCACTGAGTTGACATATGCAATACATTTCTATTGATAAAAATCCATAAAGGGAGACGATCCAGAATATTCACTTGCTGTCCTAAGGAAAACAATCTATGGTTTAGCGCTATATTTCTAAATTTTTGTTTCTTTAAATGTCGCCTACTTCTCTTTCACTAACACATTTTTAAGCACCACCCTCAACTCTTTGCTACGATGAAACAAAATTTAACACAGGCGTGGCTATGTGGTAAGAAGCTTGCTTCCCAACCAGCTCACTCCCACTGCCTGGCAGCTTGAACAAGTGTCTCCTACTATATGTACAATTATCTGGAGACATATACGTATATTATATGTATATATTAAATATATAAATATCTCTATCATGTGTCTGCGTGTGTGTGTGCGTGTGTGTATGTGTGTGTGCGTGTGTATGTGTGTGTGTGTGTGAACATACAGGGCTTGGCCAAAAGTCACCTGACAGTAAATTAAAACCGTTTCATTCCAAGATTTATTTATGCATGAATTTAATAAAACCATCTAAATATGAAACATCATGAAAATTGTACAAACTGAAATCCTTATTGAGCGACACATTTTTCCATTCGAATCAATACAGAATTACAGATGGTGTTTAAGGAATTTTAATTTACTGTCGGGTGACTTTTGGCCCACCCTGTATATATACACATACATATGTGCATATAAAATAATAAATGCGCCCTTTTAAAGCCTAGCCAGGCTCATGGGCCCGGTTTCCCCGTTTCAATGGCGTATGTGGGACGCCAGTCCATCGCAGCGTTACTCATTTTTACCAGCTGAGTGGACTGGAGCAACGTGAAATGAAATGTTTTGCTCAAGAACACAACGCGTCACCCGGTCCAGGAATCGAAACCACAATCTTACGATCATGGCGCTGATACCCTAACCACTAAGCCACGCGCTTCCATATATGCAATTTATATATGAATATTTATATACAAGTATGTTGTGTTCGTTTGTGTGTGTGTGTGTGTGTGTGTGTGTGTGTGTGTGTGTCTGTGTGTCTGTGTGTGTCTCTGTGTGTGTCTCTGTGTGTGTCTGTGTGTGTGTGTACATATGCTTGTGAATATTAAATAGATTGATTGAATGATTGATTGAAAAGTTTTCAGTGAAGCAGGCATTCGGATAGACGGACAGTCAGACAGACAGTTACATGGACCAGAGTGACAGACACGCAGGCAGACCGAAAATGAATGCGGCATGGAAATTATATGAAAGACAATAAACAGAGGGAGTTTAAAACAGACCATACGGCTGTCGCAATGTTTTAATAATCAATAATATGCTGGTAGACATTTTTCTGAAGACAAACACTTCAAAAATATCTACAACTTCAGCGTATTATTTTGATAGGGAGAAAACTTATATAAAAAGTCGACTTCAGTTGTTGGCGCAATGTTGTTGTATGTTGTGAGTTGGGGTGGCGACAGGTCAGTCGGAAGATCCGAACAGAGCACGATAAGCCAAGATGAAGATCGATAGTATAAAAAAGCCAGCCGACCAACCAGCTAACCAACTATCCATCTAAGCAACATGTTTTAACTAGGTCCGCCACAAACACAAAACACACCACATTAGAACTGTTAGTCACTTATTTAAGTTGAAAAAGGAAAAAAAAGAACATAATAATAATAATAATAATAATAATAATAATAATAATAATAATAATAATAATAAGAGAGAAAGGAGAAAGGAGAGAAAGAAATATAAAATATTTACTTTTTTCTCACTACTCGTACTACTTAAGTATACCGTCTTTATATCCTGATGTGTGTGTTTAAGATTCAACTTGAATTCACTCCAACGTGACTTTAAGCCAGCTCAATGGTGTGTGCATATATATATATAAATACATACATGTATATATATATATATATATAAATATATATATATATATACATAGATACATGTATATATAAATGCATATATATATATATATGTATAGATATACATATATATATATATATATATATATATATATATATATATATATATATATATATATATATATATATATATATATATATATATACAAACATGTATATATATATATATATATATATGCATGTATATATGTATATATGTATAGATATACATATATATATATGTATGTATATATGCATGCATATATATATATAGTGTACGGACATGTATACATATATATATATATAATTATGTATGTATGTATGTATGTATGTATGTATGCATGTAAGTATGCATATATGTATACATACACATACAATCTTATATATGTAAATATACGTATACATGTATACATTTGTGTGTGTGTGTGTGTGTATGTATGCATGTGCATGTATGTATATCTATGTATATACGTACATATATATTTATATGTGTATATATACATATACATATATATATATATATATATATATATATATATATATATATATATATATATATATACACATACACACATGCATATATCTATACATGTACGCAGATATACACACAGCTAAATATATACATATACATATATGAATATATGTATACATATATGTCTATACATATATGCATACAAAGCACAGACATGTGTATCTGTAAGTTTGAGAGCTTTGTGCGCATGTGTACCGCAGCCATTGTTTCAGGTTTTTGTATTGCATCATAAATTCAAATACCAAATAGATGGTTCCAGAAAACCTGCCAGCCGAGGTCCCTTATCTCTATGGACAAAAAGATATTCTATTGGACAATTTCATGTTTTTATTCTTTTTTTTATTTTCGTTGTTTTACAGTTTTCTTTGCTTATTTTTAGAGATGTTATTTCTACGTAGTAAATTGTTTTTCTTCGGTTATTTATTTTCTGTTCTCAGTATATGAACATATACGCATATGTATATATGCACGTATATATATGCATATATGTGTGTATATATAGGTATGTATACATACATATATATAAATATATATATATATATGTATATATATATATATATATATATATATAT
>NC_068984.1:123511790-123514110 GCF_001194135.2 Octopus bimaculoides | reverse complement strand
ATATATATATATATATATATATATATACACACACATACATACAAGCAAATAAATACAGCGATACAGAGAACTATAAACATCTATAAACACACACACACACACACACACATATATATATATAAATATATATGTGTGTGTGTGTATACAAATCATGTGTATATATGTGAGTGTGTGCGTATATGGATAGACAGACAGACAGACACAGGCAGATAGATAGATAGATAGATAGATAGACGCTTACATACATACATACAAACATACATACATACATACATAGAGAGAAAGCATGAGACAAAGACAGAGACACAGATAGAGAGAGACAGAGAGAATGACAGAGATGGAGAGAGAGAGAGAGAGAGAGAGAGAGAGACAGAGGAAGAAAGAGCCATGCACATATACACACACATACATACATACACATACGCTCACACAGATGCAAACACTCACAACCACACTCCCATCGTCTTGTATGCATGAATTGACGTATGTTTTGAGCGCATTAATATTATTTCTCATTGGATTTTTAATAGTCACACCACTAAATATGTCAACACTAATTTAAACTATTGTTTTGCATGCGAACAGAGCATCCGAATAATTTCTCTGAATAATTCACTCTCTAAAAGTATGTTAATTTTCTACGCCTACTATTGAACAATTTATACAATATTGTACAGTTGTTTAGAGATTAACTCATCACTTCGGCAATCTCGCAAAGGCCATGCGTCGCTGAAGAGGTTTGATAAGGCCGAAATATGTCTCACGTGTTTGCAAGATTAATATATCTTTTCCTCACTGCATAATTTATTTCCTATTGCTCACTCGCTTAAATATGTTGTCAGTAACTTAACTGTTGTTCTTAATAGTTTTTTTTTTCTTTTTGTCTTTTTTTGTTTCATATCGAGTTGTCCTAAGACATTTGATGTTATTATCGCCCTGGTAACAAATAAAAGAAATAGTGTGTGTGTGTGTGTGTGTGTGTTTCGTTTCCTGCTTTAGATTTTTCTGGAAGCTTTTTCATTTGTCCTTTTAGTGTAATTTCACTTTGTACTGTCCTGTATAGTCCTCGATCTTTCTGTCAACACTTGTGATTAATAAAGAAAGCATTATTACCATTATTAATAGTATTCTGGAAGTATAAGGCAGCGAACTGACGGAATAGTTACCGCGCCGGACAAGATGTTGAGGGACATTTCATCCGTCTTTACATTACGAGTTCAAATTCCACCGAGGTCGACTTTGCTTTTCATCTAGTTGAGCAATGGGGTCGACGTAATTATTTTATCCTCTCCCCTGATATTAAAGACCTTGTGCCAAAATTTGAAACCAATATTATTCTGGCAGAATAAGGCAGTATTATCTACCGATGAGGCACGATGTTTTAGCTAGGACACTCTATAATGAAATCCGTCGGAAGGAGAACCCGAAAGACAAAGAAATAAGAACTCACGGTATGGTAGAAGCCGTAGCCACTCACGATAAAAAGGCGTACTGGTAGAATGTCCCAGTGAAGACCTCAATAAAATGTAAGAACAACAGACTTGATATGATGTTTTGGGTTTGACAAGAGAAACTGTGTACGGTTGTGGAAATATCTGCCCAGCGGATAAAACTGAAGATCGGTATAAAAGAGAATAGCTACGCTTATTGAGAAATCTGCAGTTACTCTATCCAAAATACAATTTCAGATTTATACCTGTAATTATTGGGGCCCTGAGATATGTAACATACTGCCTAAATACCAATCTTGAGAAATTAGGCTTCTCAAAACCAGAAAGGAGAAAGCTAATTCGAAGATTATCCAATCCATCACTGGAACTGTAAAAATCTGTAAAACTATCTAGAAGTTTAGCATTTAAATATATATGAGCATGTCTAGATATGCAACTATATGCATGAGAATATATGCATAAAACATACAAATCTACACATGCATACATACATACATACATACATACATACATACATGCATACGATATATATATATATATATATATATATATATATATATGCGATAGGCTTGCAATTTCTGTTCGCCTAATCAAATCCACTCAGAAGGCTTTGGTCGGACTCAGTGCAGTAGCAGAAGACACGAGCCAAAGGTGTCACACAGTGGGATCGAACCCAAGATCGCATGGTTGGGAGGCAAGCTTCTTAACCACTCAACCACGCCTGCGTATATTTTGTTCACACATACGTGAAGGTAAGAGAAGCAATTGAAGTGATATTGGAATGACAAACTGAGAAAAAGTCTTGGTGCTTCTTGCGAAAAATTCCACTTCCCTCCCATTCCACCGCTACCACCACCACCACCACCACC
>NC_068984.1:123508926-123511094 GCF_001194135.2 Octopus bimaculoides | reverse complement strand
GTGCTTGCGTGAGTGCGTGTGTGTGTGTGTGTGTGTGTGTGTGTGTATGTGTGTGTGTGTGTGTTTGTATGTGCGTGTGTGTTCGCGTGTGTTTGACGCAGAGATATATATTTACCGAGGCGGGTGCTTGATGCAGTGCAGAGACTTATGATTGACAGATAGGCAGAGCTGCTTCTGTTGGTGTTGTTGTCGATGATGATGTAGGTGGTGGTGGTGGTGATGGTGGTGGCAGAGGTAGTGTTGTATAGCCCCAGGTTAGACCTGATCAGGTAAATTTATAATCAAACGCATTCCAGCCATGACTACCTCGTCTTTTCTTGTTTGGCTTTTTATATATCTAGTATTGCATTGCGTAATGAATCTTTGTATCTTTTTTTGTTTTAGACGCTAGGATGGGATTTGTGGGAAATCCGACTGCTCTCTCTAGCGGGTTCATTGACCACCTAGAATGGTTGAAATATAGCCGACAATTCATTGCTACAGGTGTTAGAAATACAACGTAATTGATGGCTGTTGTAAAGACAAAGTCGGCTGAAGTGATGGCGGTGGCGGGTTTCACACAGCCCTCACCACCATCGCCACCACTGAAGCAAATTTAATGCCGGGAATAGGCGTTAAAAGAGAAATACGAAAGAAAAAAAACTTTATGGGTTTCAGGCTCAAGGTTACAAAAATAATTGTTCCATTACATTGTGAAGACACAATGATGTGTTTGACAGACCGTAAAGAACCGCAAAGATGTCACATTCCAAGTGAAGAAATGAGTTAATTTCATTTGTACAATGCAAAACTACCAGGTCACTGTTAAAGCGATGATAATTTTGACACCAAATAAGAAATGCTTACGTGAAGTTAACAGGTTTTGTGTGTTTTTCTATGGTTAATATATGTCTTCCACGCTGTAATTGTTTTAGTTTCAGCACAAGGTCTCAGATCAAGTCACTTGCCAGGCAAGTCTAGCTCCGATATTGCCAACGGGTTTTGAAAAAATGTGAACTTGAAATGGTGAATTTTGAAGCTGCGTCGATGGTATGTCCCAACTTTTAGCAGAAGAAGCCAAGAATTGTGGAAGGATTATAAAATCAGTGTTACTACTAGTTCAAATATGCTTGTGACACTTTTGGACTGATAAACAAGTCATTCATTGTGAGAAATTTTCTCTGTGACGAAATACAGTGAATGGCTTCTTTATTAGTCCAAACGTACCACATACATATTTAAACTGGTAGTAACATTGCATTTATACATATAACAGCTTAAGATTCCTACTTTGTACATCATAAAATCGTTAGAGATATTGGTAGTACTGTGAGTAAATTGACGGGCCTAGATTGTGTGTCTTACAGAACTCTATGCGTCTAACTAGATCATAGTTTATTCGCTCTTGCTTTATTGTATAACACCACTCTCGGCGAACTTGGAGGACCAGACAGCGCACATTCTGCGGAATACGGTCGTAACGTTGTTAATTCCATGGGGCAATACACACCTGTATATACCTCTTGAGAAAGCATCTTGCATAGATGCCTTTCATCTGCTGCTGATGCGTCTGTGCTCTTAGCATTATACGTTTATAGGTTCAAGACGAACACCGCAGTATTGTTGCTTTTTTTGCAGTATATCAACGTCTGAAGATATGAAACGGTTCTGAAAAGAATCACAAACGGCCTGGCTGGAGGTCGAACCTTCTGTGTTCTTTTACTGGGATTAGAGAAACTGAAGGGCCGCTGCAATACGTGTGTGAATCTGAGAGGGAAATGTGTTGAATAAAATCATAATTAACTGATCCTCCTGTATTTATTTTTTACCCAAAGCTAAGACGTTTTCAGTACCGCTTCGTATATAGATTGCTTTTCTAAACTTATACTACTTCTGTCTCTCATAACGAATTTTTACCCAACCCGCCAGCTATTTACGATACCAGTGACTGTTTTTTTGTTTTTTTTATATCAGTGAAGACCAAATTTGTCTAAGCATGCGGCAATAGTGTATACATGCAAATACGCAGAAATCCCGGATTTAGCAATTCCACAGCCATTCCTGGATGCTTTTCGTCTCCTACTGAGACTTCTGTGCCTTTTAGGAATATACGTTTTATATATATAAATATATATTCATACATATATATGTATGTATATATATATATATATATATATATATATATATAT
>NC_068984.1:123508221-123508853 GCF_001194135.2 Octopus bimaculoides | reverse complement strand
ATACATGCAAATACGCAGAAATCCCGGATTTAGCAATTCCACAGCCATTCCTGGATGCTTTTCGTCTCCTACTGAGACTTCTGTGCCTTTTAGGAATATACGTTTTATATATATAAATATATATTCATACATATATATGTATATATACATACATACATATCCACACATACACATTCACACATGCATACATACAGACAGACTGACAGGTTCGCAAACGAGTGGGAAAAGTATTCAATACACAGAGTGAAGATGGAGTTTATTCATGTATTCGAAGCTGAAGGGTCCATCAATCGCTATTCCGAGTTTCCTATCTCTGGTTGTCATCTACGCTGATATTCGGAATTTGAAATTTTTGCCTGAAGGACACGTTGAGATTATAGCTTGAGAAATGTATGTCAAATGTATGGAAGAAGTAAAGTGTGCTATTTGTAAACTCTGTGGTTACGGCAGAGATTACTACAACAGAAATAATGTCGCTAGTAAACTATCTGGTAGGAGTATGGATGGAGGGATGGTGATTAATGAATAAACATCAAAATATTTATTTTTTATGTGTCTATAATACTAACGTGTGAACACACACACACACACACACACACACACACACACACACACACACACACACACACACA
>NC_068984.1:123506895-123508132 GCF_001194135.2 Octopus bimaculoides | reverse complement strand
ACACACACACACACACACACACACACACACACACAAAGGCACGTAAGCAAAAGCATGTGTGTATGCCCGTTTGTATGTATGTGGGTATATATGTGCATTTCTGTATATACTTCTACACGTATACATAAATACAAATATATACATACATATATATATACATACATACTTATAGATATATGTGTGTGTGTACGTAGGTATATATGTATGTATGTATATATTTGTATGTATGTATACGTGTAGAATATATAGAAGTGTACACATGCACACATACACACACACATATACACACATACAGTCAGGCATACATATATTCTTTTATTGCTCACAGGGGGCTAAACATAGAAGGAACAAACAAGGACAGACAAAGGGATTTAGTCGATTACATCGACCCCAGTGCGTAACTGGTACGAATTTAATCGAACCCCGAAAGGATGAAAGGCAAAGTCGACCTCGGCGGAATTTGAACTCAGAACGTAACGGGAGACGAAATACAGCTAAGCATTTGGGAGCCAAGAACGCCGGAGGTCCCAACTCTCACAGGCTCGCGCGCATGCGCATGTACTTGTTTGCCTCTGTATTTTGAATGTCCATTTACGATCGAGTAAGTTTCAATAAGAACAAGTAAATAATTAAGATGGATGCTTCAGACGAAGGGACCGGCAAAATTAGAACTCGCGATGTAAAACTAGAATGGTTGTTAACCTACCGAGATCGATCACCGACCACACCCATTCTTTCCGTTTCACTAAACCGTCCCAGATCTCCCGCCCGTATTAGAGACACAAGTAGGGTGTTTCTGGCCAGGAAGTGATTGATAACTATGAGATTAACCTAAATACGCGCGCCAACACACACGCAGACACGATCTCTCTCTCTCTCTCACACACACACACATACACACACACATGGATACACACACACACACATACATATATATTCGCGCCAAAAAGATACACATACACACACAAACTCTTATACACAGCTACCACAATCAAACACATACACATACAAGACAGGCGCTTATACACAAATATAAGCATATGTATACTAATATATATGCATATATAGATATATATATATGTATATGTTTACATACACACGCGCGCGCGCACGCAGACACATATTGAGAGAGAGTGAGGAGAAAGAGGCGAAATAAAATGAGCAGATGTTTAAACTTCGAGTCGATAGAAATTAAGTCAAAAAGCCTAACACACATATGTATATATAGTATATATAT
>NC_068984.1:123505070-123506539 GCF_001194135.2 Octopus bimaculoides | reverse complement strand
ATATATACACACACATATATATACACACATGCAGGCATATATAAATACGTACACATGCATAAAATATATATAAAATAAATATATACATGCATACATACACCTGTGTGTGTGTGTGTGTGTAGATATATGCATATGCATGCATGTATATATATATATATATATATATATATATATATATATGCACCTTGTTTACCATTTTTGTCCTTATTCTTTTGCCACGTCATGTACCCAGTTATGTATCTATATGTACATGTGGATGAACGTATATACATACATGTACATATATATATGCATATACTCATATATTGTTTATATATAAATATACATATATATATATATATATATAGAGAGAGAGAGAGAGAGAGAGAGAGAGAAATACAGTCATACACACACTCACACACACTCACACACATACATACACCCACTCACATACAGAGATATACACTTGTGTTCGCCTGTCTGTGAATGCATGCGCACAGCTATGTGCGCATTGCGTATGGCGCGAAATACATAACAACAATAACAACAACAACAACAACAACAAGCAGATAAATTACAAAATATATAAATAAAATGCAACAGCATGACGAAATAGTATTGTTAATGCACCGCCTAGTTTAGTTTTTATTAATCCAGACCACAGCCCGTACCTGTTTAAGCCGTGTTTAAGCCGATCTGGGTCAAGGTGGCGGTAACGCACACTTGTTTGTATCAGCTCAACGTAACAATATGCTATGGCTGTGCTAGAAGCTAGCCAAGGTGAGAACGTACTGAATATTGTCAGACAAAATTTAACATGCGTTTTAGTGTATATACCCACACATACAGAGAGACGCAGAGGGACAGGCAGACAGACAGACAGACAAACATACACACAAGAATATGCACACACACATACACGTATATATGCGTGTGTATAGACGCAGTCTTCATTATTTTTTCAAATAAACCTATTCAAAAGGCATAGAACATTTTTTTAAAAATTTATACACACATGCACACACCCACAAGAAAGAAAGAAAGAAAGAAAACCATAAATAAATGAATAAGCAAAAATGCCACCGACAACTCACCAGCACGTCATGGAGAGATTCATAACCTCACCACCACCACTTACAATGTCAAGAAATACAGTTCCACACCACAAAAATACTACGTAGGACCAGATGAAGAACATGAGAAAACTAACCAACGATCAAATACTAACACAAGACAACGCATACATCAATGAATATATATGTATATATTACATATTCACTCTTTTATTTTATACACACACACACACACACACACACACACACACACATACACACACACAAATACACACGCACACATACACACACATACACACACGCATACACACACACATACACACACACATACACACACACACATATATATATATACATATGCGGGTAGGTAGATAGATAGGTATATATTTTTATATATGCATGTATTTATATATATAT
>NC_068984.1:123502986-123503986 GCF_001194135.2 Octopus bimaculoides | reverse complement strand
TATATATATATCGCCAACAGATCCGAGAAAAAGGCTCGAGGAAAATTCCTTTAAGGAGTCACATTGCAACCTGTGCAGGAATGGAGTTACCCAATTTCAAAATCTTCTCCCTCTACAAGTGCTCTGATTTTTTCAACCAACAACTAAATAAAGAAAGGAAATTTTTTAACAAATATCAACCACAATTGAATATAAAACCAACTGCTATCAATCAATAAATAAGAACGGACACTTAAAAAAACTTATACATACTATTGATTTGGAAAATACTTTCCACCAATTCTTAAATCGTTTTTTTCAAAATATGTGTGTGTATGTGTGTGTGTGCGCGCGCACATGTGTGTGTCTGCACAAACACACACACACATAAACACGCATACATACACAGATACATACACAAACATGCATACACACAAACAACACATACACACACACACACACACACGCAAACACAGCTGGAGACAACCGAAAGAGAACATCGCAAACACACACGCACACACACAGCTGGAAACACTCAAACGAAAACATCGCAGTTCAAACCTAGACACACCAAAGAAGAAAGAAAACCTTAATTCCTTAATAGAATTCTTAAGACATTTATCACAACACGCACACCCATTAACACACAGCTCGTCACATTCCAAATATATTGAAAGGACATTCAACACAATACACACACAATACACACACACACACCCAGCTGGATATAAAACCCAATTAGTAAATGCTTTTGAGCCCCTACCTTGGCAAGAACCCACAGAGATTTTATTTAGACAATAGTCAACTAAAGCCCCTCCCTTTCTCTCTAACACCTTGAACTCTATACCAAATTATTTACTAACAAACTATTTTTAAAAAGACTTTACAGAAAAACTCCATATCTGTTCTAACCACCAAACAGAAGGTAAACATAGAGTTTTTACTTTAAATTCCAAACTTTTATTAATATTTGATAAAATGAATTTCATCATTGAATACGGTAATATTTTCTATTTTCTAT
>NC_068984.1:123500494-123502146 GCF_001194135.2 Octopus bimaculoides | reverse complement strand
ATATATATATATATATATATATAATGAGACGAAGATGGAAGATATGAGAATGTTTATTAATCACTACAATTATTTCGACCCATCATGCATCGATACTTCACGAGCGGGATAATTAACAACTGGTTTAGGAATATTCGATGGTGTAGATGCTTTTCTTCAAGTGATTACAAGATGTATCCCGTTAAAATAATGACTGTTCCGCAAGATATCTTCTCGGTTTGTGCATAGAAAAGCAGCAACTTAAAGCTTACAGCTTCACTTTCATATAAGATCAATAATGAAAAACAGATGCAAAAAGTAACGAATGCGCAATACAGCGAAAATTCATTAAATATATATAGAAATATATAGATAGGCGCAGGAGTGGCTGTGTGGTAAGTAGCTTGTTTACCAACCACATGGTACCGAGTTCATTCCCACTGCCTCGGACCGACCAAAGCCTTGTGAGTGGATTTGGTAGGCGAAAACTGAAAGAAGCCCGTCGTATATATGTATATATATATATATATGTATGTGTGTGTATATGTTTGTGTGTCTGTGTTTGTCCCCCCCCCAACATCGCTTGACAACCGATGGTGGTGTGTTTACGTCCCCGTAACTTAGCAGTTCGGCAAAAGAGACCGATAGAATAAGTCCTGGAGTCGATCTGCTCAACTAAAGTCGGTGCTCCAGCATGGCTACAGTCAAATGATTGAAACAAGCAAAAGAGTAAAAGAGTAAAGAGATAGATAGATAGATAGATAGATAGATAGATAGATAGATAGATAGATAGATAGACATATCATATATATATATATATATATATATATGCATATATGCATACATACATATATAAATTAGACATCAATATTGTAAATACACACAAATATACATATATACACAGATATATGTTGTACTCGTGTGTGTGCGTGTGTATGTGTGTGTGCGCGTGTGTGTGTACGCGAGTCTACTTTCGCTTAGGTGTCTGTATTGCATTGCATTACACCCGTCTATAATGTATGTATTTTCACTAGTTTGTGTGCCTATCAATTTGTCCTCACATTCATATAATATAAATGTGCTTGGAAACTAATTTATATATAATATAAATGTATATTTATGTTCAATTATCGCTTCAGAACATCTATTTAATATAATAAATATGTATTTTATTCAAATATTAATTTAACACATACAAATATATGTATTTATGCTAATAAATGTATTTGTGTTATGTGAAACGTGTGCTGAACGCACGCAGCATGCTGAACCAGAGTCATTAGGCGTTTTGTTACGCCTCTCTACATTCGAGATTCAAATCCTGCCGAGGACAATATTGGCTTTAAATAAATTCATGGTCACCTCACCATATTACAGCAGTTAAATATGAAGAAGAACAAGCTTTTTCTTAAACCCTATATCAACAGTAGACAAGTTGTCCGATAAGAAGAACCGCCTCGTATGTTATATCATCCAAAGAACTGCCCGCACTAATTTATGAGCAGTAACTTTAGACGTGACTAGCCCTGGTTTAGAATGATCAGTAAACCGGAAGAGCGCTGGAACCAAAGGTTCTGGAAAATCGATACTCCAGTTGTAATTTTCTTTTTTAAATTATATCTATATAGTTTATGCAACTCAAGCACTGGCGTGGCTGTGTGGTAAGAAGATTA
>NC_068984.1:123497873-123499530 GCF_001194135.2 Octopus bimaculoides | reverse complement strand
GTGTGTGTGTGTGTGTGTGTGTGTGTGTGTGTGTGCATGTGTGTGTGTGTGTGTGTATGTTTGCGTCTCTATTTGTCCCCTCACCACCACTTGACGACCGGTGTTTGCGTTTACGTCCCTGTAACTTAGCGGTTCGGCAAAAGAGTGTAATAGGATAAGACCAAGGCTGGGAAACAAAGTACTAGGGTCGATGACTGCAGTTTAATGACTGAAACAAATAAAAGATTAAAGACTATAAGAAAATATATCACAACATAATATTATTCGCTAAAGTAGATAGATTAATCGCTACTTGTTAAAGGTTTTTAATGAGTCTTCATTTTTACCGTTAATACTTTATAATCCGGCTGATTGAATGTTTACGCTGTTTTCTGGTAACTCGCAATGAAAAGAAAACAAAAATTATCACAAGAATAACATGTAGTAGCATTAAGAGTAGGCGGCTCGCGAGCCGCAGCTTGGCAGTCATTGCCCTATACTGTTCCAGTGCTACATTACGTACTGTCATACAAAACAATTTATTTAACGAAAGGATAAAGCAACCGATTCCGCAGCATTTAATCGATTTCCAGAATTTGATTGATAGTTATTTTATCGATTGACACTTATTTTAATAAAATACCAATCAAGTATTGACTGGAGCCGATAAAAATTGACTATAAAACCACTTCTTTTCAACATCTATACAAATAAGACCCTTCTCACCCTCCCACCACAGCATATGTGACTTTGTATCTACATCTTGTGGACTGGCAGAATTGTTAGAATATCGGACAAAATTATTTGCCTTATTTGGTCTGGTTGTTTATGTTGTGAGACCGAATCCCGCCGAGATCAGCTTCACCTGTCACTTTCAGTGGTAGGTAAAGCTATCTTCTCGAGGCATGTCGACTCATAAGAGCCGGTTTCACGATTTCCATGGAGTATGTATTCCACACCTGGACGCCAGTCTGTCGCAGGGTTACTCGTTCTTCCCGCTGAGTGAACTGAAGTAACGCAAAATTGAACTGTTTTGCTCAAGAACACAACGCATCGCTAGGTCCAGGAATCGAAACCACAATCTTACGATCATGAATCCAGAGCCCTAACTACTCCGCTAGTATCTTGGGTACTGGATTTGCAAACTCCTTATCAATGTTCCATAGATGTGCTCCTTTATTTCTATTTTTCTAATCACATTCAGGAGGCAGCTGATTTCGACGACAGGACTTAACTTTTTGTGGTCCCACACAACAGTAGCTGACCGGTGTGCGGTTCTTTTGATTTTCAAGTTCCGCCAATATTCTTTTGACCCATCGGTTTCAATATAGACAACTTCATCCTTAGTTTTCTGCCAAGTTCTAGAGTAGATAGCCCTTCCTATACAAACATGAGGGTCTTGTAGTGTGTTAGAAATGATTGTGGCAGAAACGGTAGAGCGACAGATAATATTCTTTATCTTTGTTAGTTACATTTTGGGGTTTAGAGTTCTAATCTTAATGAGTGCGACTTCAGTATCTATCATTTTCCGGATGATAACCATCAATCGATAAAATAAATATTAACCAAGTATTGAGGTCGATGGAATCCTTCGCAATAGGTGTCCCTTTCAAATGAATGAAACAAGTAAAAGTGTAAAAGAGTATATATATATATATATATATATATATATATATAT
>NC_068984.1:123495321-123497531 GCF_001194135.2 Octopus bimaculoides | reverse complement strand
CAGCAAACCCACCACCAGCAACATCAGTCACGTTATTGGAAACGTCCGCGTTGACAGTTACCTCGAGAATGTCTTGGTTATAAAAATTTCAGATGAGAGAAGCGATAAGACAAGACACACCATAGCAACACACACACACACACACATACACACACACACACACACACAGAAATATATATACACAGGTGTACGTTCTGGTTTACTCACCACCCACATGAACGATTCAGCAACGCCAGTTGCATGATGGGACTTGCTGACAACCTTGTATTTCAGCTGAGTTGGTTGAAATAGTTTTTCCCATCACGTAATTCAAGACGTTTAGACAGATAAAAAAAAAGTGTACAACACAAAAAGAGAGCGAAGAGGTGAGCGAGTATGGGAGAGTGTGTGAGAAAGTGAGGAATGTGCATATGCGTGTGCGTGAGAGAGACAAAAAGACAGAAAGGGTAAGGGAGAATGAGGGGGTGACAGGTGCATTATCTGACACAATAGCGATGATAAAGCAGCATGCAAGGAGCTACAGGAGAGTAAGTTTGTGCTTTTAGTTAGGTCAGCGGTCAGCGTAATTCTGTGTCCAGGTAACCATGCCTGAAAGCCCGATATGCAGGTATAGACTCATGTCACCAAGGCATACTACACGCACACATATTTGTAAATATGTATGTTTGTATATATATATGTATGTATACTCTTAGTTGTCACTCGTACTGAAGTACGTCTTAGCAGAGGGTTTTTTTTTTTTAGGAGCGAGCATAGCTGTATAGCTGTATGGTAAGAAGTTTGCTTCCCAGCCACACGGCTCCGGGTTCAGTCCCACTTCGTGGCACTTTAGGTAAGTGCCTTCAACGATAGCCTCGGGCCGACCAAAAAATATTGAGTGGATTTAGTAGACAAAAAGTGAAAGAGAACCGTCGTGTGTGTGTGTGTGTGTGTGTGTGTGTGTGTGTGTGTGTGGCGTGTGCATTTTAATGGCAGTTTTATGCCTCTTTTCACAATCCGTTATGCAAATTTTTCCAAACTGTAAGCTGTTTTCTATGAACAATACTGATTAAGATTATTTTTTATGACACCTTGAAATCGCTTTTGTCTGTGTTGGTGACGCTTACCCAGAATTATACTCCAAATTACAGGTAAGTTGTTAATTCTGCAGACCTTTATATTCCAAGTTTTTTGAGACACAGATGTGGAATTAATTTCATCTTTAGATGTAAAGAAGTGTGCTGAGCATATACCTAGTTTTGAATACATTTTCTCTGAGACGTATAGTATCCGTTTCGTCTGAAGATATTATTTTTGAACTGTACACAAGTAACTTTGTGAAATATTTAGCATCTAGGGGATAAATCATGGTGTTGCTGTACTTGCATTATGGCTGTTGGGTCGGAAGTTCTCTATTTTTATTTCTTTGATATTGGTTGAGAGAACCCATGCTTTCCATGCAACTGTAGCTAACATTACCTTTATCTATATTGAAAGGTTTATGATATTTATTTTTTATTACGATCATTTATTTATCAAATACGGAAAATTATGACTGTTAGTGGACGCTATGTTCATGGCAGGAGGTGAAGCTTGAAGCAAATAATGTCCCAGCGTCTACTTCTACCGTTCTATCGGACATATCACAAATACTCCGGTTTTCTTGTGTATCCACTTATTATTTACATCATTATTGTATGTCACTTCTTACTATAATAGATTTGACTTAATTGGGTCAACCTATATGTGTTCTATTATAAAGACTCATTAATAAAGATTGGCATCAAGAAAATAATTAACATAAGTGGAATATGCAGTACAGAAGAGTAGAATTGAGAAACAAACATTATCTGGTTTGACTTCATCTCTATTTTTTTATTATAGCATTAGTGTATAGCTCGTAATTTCCTGTCATTGTAAAGAAACCTTTTCCATATAGCAAGTAAATAATATCAAGCCCTTCAATACGAACAATGACAGCGTCAGCTACGGTTGCAATATCACCAAAGTAACGGAAATAACAAGATGCGTGATATGCTTCTTCATTCATACTATAATTGAATCAGCAACTAATTTCATTCACCGTACAACTGGGAGACAAGTTAGTTGAAAACTCCGCGTGTTCGATGTGCGTATATGTATGTGCGTGTACGTATGTATATATATGTATGTATATGTGCATATATAGCATATATGTGTGCATATATTTATATATATGTATATATATATAT
>NC_068984.1:123489479-123493510 GCF_001194135.2 Octopus bimaculoides | reverse complement strand
ATATATATATATATATATATATATATACATATATATATATATTTATATATACATATATGGAAATATGTGTGCACATGTGTGTGTATGTATATAGATATACAGATAGACAGACAAACAGACAAGCAGACAGAGAAGTAGATAGATAGATAGATAGATAGATAGATAGATAGATAGATAGATAGATAGATAGATAGATAGAGTATGTATTTTTGCTAACAATAAGCTTCGTTAGTTATCGGTTTACAAAAGTCCACAGGCCAATCATTGGTTGACCGCATTTCTAATGGACAAATTAACAAGGGAGTCTCTATACAACTGGGACTGAACAAATAGCATAAAGTATTTTGCACACAAACCGCTTTCCCGCAATACGTGCACACGTGCTAACGAGCGCACTCTCCTCCTCCACCCACCCACCCCACATACATACATGCACACATGATCGAACGTGGAACTTTGTGGTTGCGAAACGAATTTCTTAATCACGTAGCCATGCTTGCATCCATGCATTGCATTGCATTGAAAGGTGCAGTGCAGTATATGTTTAGCTATCGGATAAGTGCAAGTATGCTATATGTTCTAAGTTTTGAAATCTTGGTTGCGCTATGACGAAGTGAGGGAGGATATGAAGGATCGCGTTGCATAGAGATTTATGTATATGATGTATATGTGTGTTGTGTGTTTGTGTATATGTGTATATATGTGTGCGTGTGTATGTGAGAAAAATAGAGAGAGTATAAGAAAAAAATATTAGCACGTGGTCTTAACATTTCTATTATAGCGTCAGATTAACCAAAGCCTTGTGATTGAATTTGGTAGACGGAAACTAAAAGAAGCCCCTCGTATTTGTGTATGTATATATATATATATATATATATATATATATATGTATGTATGTATGTATGTATGTAGCAGACCTTGTGCCTATAGTAGAAAGGATTATTAGTGGCAAGTTGGCTGAATCGTTAGCACGCCGGACAAGATGCTAAGCGACATTTCGCTCGACTTTACGTTCTGAGGTAAACTTCGCCTTTCATTCTTTTGAGATCAATAAAATGAATACCAGTCGAACACTGGGATCGACACGATCGATTGTCTCTCTCCCACAAAACTTCAGGCCTGGGACCTATAGCAGAGGTTATTATTTAAGCTGGCAGAATCGTCAAGCAGGCAATAGTCTTCAGATCCTGATGCACCGGACAAAATGTTTAACAGCATTTCTTCTGTCTTGAAGTTCTAACTTTAAATTCCACTGAGGTCGATTTTGTCTTTCACGATCGATAAAATAAGTATCGGTCGAGCACTGGGGTCGACATAATTGACTTCCACGTCCCCTCAGAATTGCTGGACTCGAACCAACATCAGAAAGCAATATTGTTATTGGTTAAGGGAGAGAACTGGAAGAATTGTCACCGTGCCGAACAAAATACTTAGTGAATTATCTTCCGGTTTTACATTGTGAGTTAAAATTCTGCGAAGTCGACTTTCCCTGTTATCCTTTTCAGAAATGGGTTAGAATAAAGGTGTTATGCTTAGCAACATTTTGTCTAGCATGCAGGCGACTTTGCCAAGTCACCGCTTTAAGATAACAACAATAATAAGTTGCTTCAAATTTTGGCATAAGGCCAGCAATTTTGCGGGAGGACTTAAGTCGACTTCATAGACCCCAGTACTCAACTGGTACTTATTTTATCGACCTCCGAGAGGATAAAATGTAAAGTCGACAGTGGCGGAGTTTGAACACAAAACCTAAATGAAGTACTAAGCAGTACTTTGTCTAGCGTGCTAACAATTCGGCCAGGTCACGACTTTTGAGCAGCAACAACTATTATTATTAATATAATTATTATTGTTGTTGTTGTTGTAGTTATGTTTTCTTCAGGCACAAGGGGCTTTAATTGAGGTACAATAAAAAATACTTTGTTTATTGAATAGGAAACGTACAAATATGTGAGGCGTGGGACAGACGGGTAATATAAAAACGAGAGAAACGAGTGAATGATGTTATACAATTAAAAGAACACAAGTTAAAAATTTGTAAAAGCATACAATTACACGGAATAAATAAACAGATAATGATAAAACACAATAATTAAAACAATATATAATTAAAAACGGATAATTAAACGGAAGTCATTTAGAGTTTTATCCCACACACGGGTGAGAAACCACTGGGTTGGTCGGTTAGCGCATCCCAAATTTCTATCCACACGCTATTCTTCGTACTACTACCTCGTGCATTCAAATGCACCTATTAGCATTTTTTTTTTTTTGTCGGTTGGAGTAGGAAACACCTACTGCTTTGGTTAAATGTAATATTTTTCTCTTATTTCAACCAACATCATCCAGTCGTTTGAGAGTCTCTAATGTTCCAACTCTAATGGCTTCTAAGTAAGCTATACACCCCCACCATACCTTTTGCTTTACAAATGTGTGATCCTGCCTGTCAGATACTAGATGGATTTCCGAAGGACGATAAATTTCAATTTATTGTCCCATACATCGTCGTGATCATGACTGTTCTGAGGAAGGTGAATGTCCTCCTAACCCGCCACCTTTTTGTTGCTTTTTGTTGCGATTTTTCTTGGGGGTTTCTTCCTATATTTTCCTTCTGTGTTGCCTTCAAAGTTTTGATTCCTCTGTGATCATCACTTGCCTCTCGTCACAAGATGAGGGGGTGGTCATGGTAGTAGTGGTAACGGAGCTGCTGCTGCTGGTTAGTATTATGGAGACTAGGGTTTTCTGCAGTTGCTGTTGATATGGATATATCTGTTCCTTTATCTCTCCTACTGTCAATGCTGCTAAATAGATCTCCCGCCGAACGCAATGAAATCTCTTCCTCTAATCTAAGACTTCGACCGACGGTGCTTTTGGAACAGTAGTCTCCAGATCTTGATGTTGTCGACCTTCTTATGGTTTTTATTAATCATCAGATAGAAAGCATTCTGGTGACTTTTGCTGTCACAAGTATAACACTTGAGTCTTTTGTCCTCTACCATCAGTCTAATTGGTTGGATTCTGCGCTCCCTACCAGGCATAGTTCTGGAATAAACTTGTGATTTTGTAGATTCATAAAGACTTTCGACTAACCCGTCCTGACCACATGTCATTCCCTGTCTTTTTATCTCTCACAGACTACCCATATTGCATCACAAAATGACAATTTGTCAGGGGGTCGATATTGCTAGCAATGCCTCTCACGGTTACCTTTGCTGGCAATGCTTCTCACTGTTATCTTTGCGATATGTTACCCTCTAGCTTCGTCCTCAGTCCCGAAAAGCCTGCAAACACATACTGTATGCTTTATCTCATTCAATGGACAGATTACTGCCCCTCACGTTGGCGGAAGCCTGTTTCAGTTTATTTTTAAATGGCACACAAAATGCACACACCCCATCCCCTGCATATTTTCTTAAATCATTAAATATATCATCTTCCTTCCTCCACCACACTTGGAGAAAATCTTGTACAAAGATGTAATATAGTATGATATGTATAATATAATATAATATGATATGATATATGTATAATATAGTATAATATAGTATAATATAGTTAATGTAATATAATTTACGTCTCCAGCAGAAACCTACTCTAGTTTTTAAAAAATTTTCTGTTTGACACGACTTTTGCGAACATCCGTATGATAAGGTATGTTGCTGTTTTTATTGTTTGTGTCACGTGAGTCTTCAAAAAGCTTTATTTGCGTCAGAAACACCTGACGTATCATAATTTTCTTTCTCTCAAATTCTCGTATTTTCATTTATAATCTTTTTGAGTATGCATGTGTTGAATATGTGCAAACGTTTATGGTCTTTCGTGGAGCATGTCGAGTTGACATTTTACACTGAATATCGGCGAGCAAAGAAAAGTTGTTTCTCTTCTCCCCCCCCCCCCCATAAATATGCCTGAAAATAATAAATGAAAACTTTCACCTCCTTGACTAAAAAAAATTCACCAATTTATACAGAGACGGGAGTACAAATATAATACCTTCCGAAGGTGAGAAACAAAAAACAACAACAACAACA
>NC_068984.1:123488112-123489373 GCF_001194135.2 Octopus bimaculoides | reverse complement strand
CAAGGATTCCATGAAGGAGTCATCAAAATACTTAAGGAACAGCAACAACAACAACAACAACAACAACAATAATAATAATAATAATGATAATAATAATAATAATAATAATAATAATAATAATAATAATAATAATAATAACAATAATAATGATAATAAACAAGTGTCATCTTATTCTGTTGGCTGTGGACAGCTGACACTTTTCATCATACCCAGCAAAATAAGCTGTGAGTTTTCATATAACAATAATAATAATAATGATAATAATAATAACAATAATGATAATAATAATAATAATAATAATAATAATAATAATAATAATAATAATAATAATAATAATAGGAATTAAACACAACGACATGAGGGAAAAGACAAAAAGAGAGTACCTGCGGTAAATGGGAAAAACATTGGTTTCAAAGCTGAATGCCAGAAACGTAACGTCGGCAATAAACTCGCGCGCAGTCGCAGAAGTTCGGTATGGCGCTGGAATCCTGAAGTGGACTGAGGAAGAGCAAAAGGAGATGGACAGGAAGTCAAGAAAGCTCCTAACGTTGCATGGAGCCCATCATCTACGTGCAGACACCGATCGCCTATACGTGAAGAAAGCAAATGACAGAAGAGGACTGGTAAGTGTGGAAGACTGCGTACGTTTCGAACTCGAGAAAAGAGAAAAAAAGGAAAAACAGAGGAAGTACAAAAAGGACATGAAGAAGAATTATGCAACAAGGGTTCCATGGAGCCACAACAGAAGTTACTGAAAGACACAGGTGGGATTGGCTTGAGAAAGGAACACTAAAAAAAGAGACTGAGAGCACTATACTGGCAGTGAAAGACCAAGCTTTGGTCACGAACTGGAGGGTGAGCCTTAGGAATGAGCAAGTATCTCTGCTGTGCTGCATCTGTAATATAATGGATGAAACCATTGCCCACATCACGAACGAATGCCCTAGACTTGCCCGAAACCACTACAAGTTGTGTCAATACGATCAGGTAGCAAAAAGTGCTGCATTGGAAACTGCGAAAAACGGGGACTAGAGAGATGCAAGAGGTGGTATGAGCACCAACAGCAAAGATTGTTGGAGTCGAAGCCTAGCAAAATTCTCTGGGATTTCCCAATCCAAACAGATCAGGTGCTAGAACATAATAGACCGAGCCTAGTGATGGCCGACAAGAAACATTACATCAACTATATAGCACATGTAATGTTTCTTGTCGGCCATATACATATATTTATATATATAGATATATATAGATATATAAATAC
>NC_068984.1:123480435-123485555 GCF_001194135.2 Octopus bimaculoides | reverse complement strand
TATATATATATATATATATATATATATATATATATGTGTGTGTGTGTGTGTGTGTGTGTGTACGTACGTTGCTTTATGTCGAACACGGATGAGACAGGAGTGCTCAATACATGTTGTAGAAGATATGATTATTTATTGAAACTGAAACTGTTAAATGATTATTTGCCACTTTGAAATCAGGCAACGGTTTTTCCTTCTTTGCCAAGTTGTTTTACACATTAGCTTCGACAACACAATTTCTTCATCAACATAACCACCATCTTCGATATTTTTGTTTTCAATTTCAGCCTGATAATTGGTATATTCACTATCGTCTGCTCTTTAACTTTAACCCTACAACCCCAACATTATGGATTTCAGATCGTTTTCTGAACCCCTTGAACCATCCAGGATTTCAAAAAAAAATGATTTATTAGTTTCCCCTCCAGCAATTTCTTTTTGTTTTGGTCATTTTCTTTAGACTATAGCAAACAAATGAACAGCTGTCGATTTTATGGTCATCTGAGTAAAAGGAATGTGCTTTTGGTTGCAATCTTCGATCCAAATGGACAAAAGACGTTCCATTTCAAACATCCCAGTGCTTTTGTATTTTGTTGAAAATTCGATAATGAAGCTGCACTTTCACCTCTTTCCTTGAAGCTCCGTGTTCTGGATAATATTACGCTCCGTTGATTTATCGTTAATGTAGTCTCGGCCTGTTTTAGCTTTACTAGCTTCACTTTCATGCTTGCTAATTATTGCTAATTGTTCTTCCAATCCTATAACTCCCATAATTTTCCTTAGCACTTACGCCACTTGTACTAGCAGTACTCACTCGTTTAGAAATTCATGGTAATAAATTGATAGCTATAAGGCGGGCAAGCTGGCAAAAACGTTAGCAAGCCGGGCGAAATGCTTAGCAGTATTTCGTTTGTCTTTACGTTCTGAGTTCAAACCCCGTCGAGGTTGACTTTACCTTTCATTATTTCGGGGTCGATAAATTAAATACCAGTTACGTACAGGGATCGATCTAATCGACTGGATCCCTCCCCCAAAATTTCGAGCTTTATGCCTTGAGTAGAAAAGAATAAATTGGTGGTTATTAAATACTGAAAACACCCGATTAATATGAATTAGAATATCACGGTTTTCAAATTGGCCTTCCTCCTTTTTAAATTCCCGTAGTAGAACGCATTCAGGTTACTTTTCACTGTTATTCAGTTATGTTTATAATTATTATTTACAATAGGCGTAGGAGTGGCTGTGTGGTAAGTAGCTCGCTTACCAACCACATAGTCCCGGGTTCAGTCCCACTGAGTGGCACCTTAGGCAAGTGTCTTTTTACTATAGCCACGGGCCAGCCAAAGCCTTGTAAGTGGATTTGGTAGACGGAAACTGAAAGAAGCCCGTCGTATATATGTATATATGTGTGTGTGTGTGTGTGTGTGTGCTTGTGTGTCTGTGTTTGTCCCCAACATCGCTTGAAAACCGATGCTGGTGTGTTTACGTCCCGTAACTTAGCGGTTCGGCAAAAGAGACAGACAGAATAAGTACTAGGCTTACAAAGAATAAGTCCTGGGGTCGATTTGCTCGACTAAAGGTGGTGCTCCATAAGCCTAACAGAAAATATGAGCGTGATCACGGTTAGGACACATTTGAGCGGATGCATATTCGGTCAGGACCAGTCTTAGGCTAAACAAAAGCTGCCATCAACTAAAGATATAAAACAGATTCCAATAAAACTAGTGGTTGTCTGTATTGGCAAAAATCATTTAAATGTATTCGTAAATTGTGGATAATTTGGTATATCTTAGAGATTCTTCACTACTGATATTTCAAGCATTACTATTCTTTGAAGAGTGAAATTAAATTGTTTAGAATAACACCAAGCAAATTTATTGCAAATTGCATCGAGAAAAGCTGGGCTTCTTCTTCAGAGAATACTTAATATCTAAACATTAACCAATCTTTCTGTACACAACACAAACGGTTTTCTTGATAAAAATGCTTGATTAATATTGCTTCTTCAATCCGCTGATGTGTGTAGTCGGCCATAAATCCGATTGAACCAAATCATAGCTAAGATAATACGTAATCCTGTTTAACTTTACATATGAATAAACATATATCAAATTCAACGCATTTCTAACACAAGAGTGTATTGAGCAATTTTATATATATGTACCATAAAATTAACAATATCTAACTTGTTGTAGGATTGCAACCCAACTGGAAAAATAAAACAATATCAGAATTTTACACGCGGATAGTAGAATCAATAACGCGATGAATAATATACCATATGCTATTCGGTTATGTCTCTTTACGTTCTAAGTTCAATTTGCGTCCAAGTCTATTTCGACTTTTATTTTTAACGTGTTCAATGAAATGAGTACCAGTACGAGTTCAATAAAATAAATACTAGGGGTCGATGCAATCAACTGTGCCCTATAAGACTGTGTACGAGTAGGTCCACAGCATCCTGAATGAAACCAGTCAAAGCGTATTGAAAATAAATGAAGTCGCAGACGACATCCTGGGTTAGATGTCAGTCACTTGATAAGAAGACACGCAACAGACAATGCTCAACTGTGCAAGCTTACAAGCCTTCTATATACGAGGAGCCATCGTTGGGCCTTTCGGGTGTTAGGTTTCCATGAGCACTCCCAAGACAGTTGACCGGCTTTCAATCGACGTTTACTTTTGTCATATGAGCACTACAAATTAAGTTTTTAAGCTTAACTATCATTGAGCAATTCCGAATATGTGAAATTCTTTGTCGGAAAGTATGAAATGAGCTAAGCCTGGGGAAATGAAAATCAAAGGGAATTGAGAAAAAGAAACAAAATACACAAAGAAAGACAAGTCAAGTGATAGTCATTGAATTGCGATAAAAAAATTGGACTAGTGAAACATTATAGAGTTATGTGTACATATAACGAACGATAAGTCAAATTACAATAAACGTTCTATTTATGTTTTTTACAATATAATCCATACATGTTTAATATAATCAAAATACATTACAACTGACAATATTTTGAAATCTCGTTATACATTGACAGTTATATGAAATCGGTTAATTGCAGGCTACGTAATTAAGTGGAATTGACTCAGTGTATGTGTATGTGTGTGTATCTGCATATATACATATATAGATAGATAGATAGATATATGTGTGTGTGTGTGTGTGTGTGTGTGTGTGTGTGTGTGTGTGTGTGTGTGTATATATATATATATATATATATATATATATATATATATATGCATGTGTGTATGTATGTGTGTGCATCTCTACTGCAACCACTGTGCTGAATCGAATCTCTATCTTACTATTATATCTCCTCTTCCTGCTTCTCATTAAAAGCTTTGCTGCTTTAGTTTTTTTCTCTTTATTATATCAACCTTACACTATCTATATTTCTATTAATTTCTCTCTCTCACTTTCTCTCTCCCTCCCTCCTCCATCTCTTTCTATTTTGTTTTCGCCATCTAATTTTGTGTAGCAGAAAATTTGATTAATGTGGAACTGTTGCTGATAAAGTTACTATGCGCATCACTTAAAAATTGGCATACTAACAAATTTTAATTAATTTAAGTGGGAAGTCAAGTTTTGTGCACGCGAGCTCAAATTTCAGTCACGACTAGATTGTAGTCTTTTAGGCTACAATTTTCCATCATTGATGTTTTATCTCTAATGTCACGGAGAACGAAATTTACCATATGCACGCATGCTGATCTGGTTAACAAACACGATTCACTGCAATCAAATTGATTCCGTCATAGCTGTAGAACTTCCAGACTCTTGCAGAGTGAAAGAGCATTTCCGTATTATCAACACACAGGTGGTTCATTGTCCTTATTATGACCTCAACCGGAATTCACTTTGCATGGAAGGCAACAAATGTACCAAAGAGCTTCTATTTGTCAAAGAAACTTAAAGAGACCCAAATATAACCAAACAGATGAAGACAGCTATTTTTCTTATAGAAGACGAGTGCTAGAAGATGGAGGCTTGCAAATGCTTTTTGACAGTATAAAATGAGCTTGAAATATTTCCATACCATCCACACCTCCCCAAAGCATATAAACATACAAAAATAAGCTCTGAGTTCTGCAATTCAATAAGGTTCATTGAAGATGTCACTAAAAATTCCATTATATGGATATGACGCAGCAATTTTTGTTCAGGTGAAGCAAAAGAACCGCGATAAAATTATCAAATTCCTGCAAGAACAATGCATCAGCAGATGTCTTGCAAACAACTCGCACATGCAAGTGCTGCCAGTCGAGAACTCCGCATACCGGAAGCCAGCAAGTGTATGGGGTCATCAGGAGAGAATGTGTGCCGCTTCGGGGCCTACCTCTCGACGGCATCAATGCGCACCGGCCTCCCTCACTGTATGTATGTATGTATGTATGTATGTATGCATGTATGTATGTATGTATTTCTGGAGCTCTTTTATCTTTCTCATTCATGAAGATGCTTAAGCATTCAATCATAACTTGTTGTCCATTTGGCAATTGGCCAACGGATTTATTCCATTCAAGCAACTGCTTCCTGCCAATCATTAAGCCCAAGAGTCACAATACTTATGTTTTTCTTCTAAGCTGTGCCAGTATGTTCCCTTTGCAAAAGTATTGCTGTACTCTCATGTTCCGTTCTACATGGAAAAACAAGCGAGAGAAATGAAGAATGCAATGTGCCTCTGTTGAAAGTCAGACTGACATAACTTTTGACCGTGCCATTGGAATAGAATATACTGTAGACGTTATTAAACATGAATGCTCATTTCTAAAACTCCTCTCCATAAAGTAACAGATTAAAGCTCACTGTATCTACAACTACATTGTCCATAGCATCCTTCCTTCTTTTAAGACTACGTTAAGTGATCGTGTGAAATCTCGTATGGTAATCATGAAAATCACTGAATATTGTAGAAAATGAGAGGAATTTCAGCTTTGTTATTTGAGTGTTGAAAACATGTAACATGTAAGATAGATGAGCTTCCTTTTATGTTTCTGTTTAGATAGTGAAGTCAGTAAAGGTTCGCAGTTATATAAAAGTTGTATGGTTCAGCACATCAAAACTACATATGTCAATATATATATATATATATATATATATATATATATATATA
>NC_068984.1:123476761-123480232 GCF_001194135.2 Octopus bimaculoides | reverse complement strand
GTATGAATATATATGTGCATGTACGACTGTGTGATAAAAAGCTTGCTTCCCAACCACATGGTTCCCAACCACATGGTTCCCAACCACATGGTTCCCAACCACATGACTTCAGTCCCACCTTGGGCAAGTGTCTTCTACTATAGCCTCATGCCGACCAAAACATTTCTTTGGTAGACAGAAACTGAAAGAAGCCCGTTGTATATATATATATATATATATATGCATATATGGGCACGGGACGTCACCAGCAGTGCAAATAACATGAAATACGTAAACAAGGAGAAAAAATGGAAAACAAGACAAGTTAACACAGAAAAAGGACCCTTCATCAGTTGTCGGCTATCTATCAACTCCTCATTTCGAGCATTCAATGACAATATGAGTCTTTAAAGACAGTCGTTACTATAAATGCTAAAATAAAATTCAGGATTTATGGAGGGTCAAAGTTGGGAACAAAACAAATGACAGTGGAGACATACAAGGAAACCAAACGAAAACTAGCATAGAGGGTCGTTAGACCAGAACGTGAGGAAAACAGTGAACGCTGGGAGAAACATCTTTTGTGAAAAGAGAAAATATAGAAGAGAGAGAGAAAACGCGTCCGTTCTTTTAAGCATCTGTGCAGGAAACGAAAGATGGTCATGTGAGGAAAAGAAAGATGGACGATGGTTACGTGTGAGCAATGAGAGAGAAAAGGAGAAAGGGGGGGAGAGAGAAAGGAAGATAGAAAACGGTGAAGGAAGAAGCGGAGAAAAAGAAAATTAGAAAAGGATGAGGGAAGAAAATAGTATAGAGCAGAGATGAAAATATATGCATGTATATATATATATATATTATATATTAATCATTATTATTTAATTGAACGCAACGCATCTATTTCCAAGTAAGTATATATGTGTGTGTATGTGTGTGTGTACATACACACATATATATAGATAGATACATACATACATATGTATATACATATATACATGTGTGTATATATGTATGCGTGTCTTTGTGTGTGTCGTTGTCCCTAATCACCGCTTGACAACAAATGTTGGCGAGTTAATGTCCCCGTTACCTAGTGGTTCACCTTAACAAACTGATAGCCTACTAGGCTTTAAAAAAGAATAAGTTCTGGTATCGATTTCTTCGACTAAAACTCTTCAATATGGTGCCCCAGTATGGCCTCGGTCGAATGACAGAAACACGTAAAAGATAGAAGATAAAAGATACATATATATATATATATATATATATATATATATATGCTTGTATGAATATATGTATGTACATACATGCTCGCGCGAATACACATTGACGTAAACATTTAGAAACTTCAAGAGAACGTGTTAGAATTTGTTTGTTTTTTTTTTTGAGAGTTGATCTTGAACTAGAAAAATTATAAATAATAGCATGTAAATATTGGTTTCACATTTCAAAACAAGGCCAACAAGTTCGGGGGAGGGTAAGCCGATTACATCGACGCCAATATACATATGTATATGTGTATATGTATGTTTGTATGCATGTATGCATGTATGTATGTATGTATGCAGATAGATAGATAGATAGATAGATAGATAGATAGATAGATAGATAGATAGACATATTTATACACACACATACACACACATACACACACACATACACACACACATACACACACACATATATGTATATTTATGTGTATGTATGTATGTATATATATATATATATACATGTGTGTGTGTATACATACATACATACGTACATATATATATATATATATATATATATACACGCATAAGTATCTATGTATATATACATAAATAGGCTAGGGTGTATGTACACATACATACATATACGTGTCTGTATGTGTATATATATATATATATAAATATATATAAATATATGCATATATGTGTATATATATATCTATATATATGTGTATATATATAAATGTATATATATATACGCATACATATATATATATATATATATATATATATACATGCATACTTATAGATAAAAATCACTCATAAAAAGACATACAAGATTGTGAGGGAACAAAATTATGCGCATGCACATACATGCATATACACATACATACATACATACATACATACATACATACATACATACATACATATCCGTATGTGTGCATAATATTTTGTTTTTAATTGTTCAGTCATGCGTGTGTTTATTGTTTTCCAAGTTGTTACAATTGCACATCATATTCTAGATTTTCACACATGCGCAACCCTGTGAGTAGCTCGAAGTATGTATATATATGTACTAACGATTGCAGTATGTTTGTGTGTGTGTGTGTGTATGTGTGCATGTGTGTGCGAGTGCGCGTGCGCGTGTGTGTGCAGTGTTCAATGTGCAGCGAATATTGTTCACCTCATGTTTTATCTAATCGCATCTAATCATATTATTTAACATACTGGTGTATTTAGCCTACGATTGAGTGCATTGCTACAGCTGCTGCACAACTGATGCAACTTTCACGCGCACGCGAAAGCACACAAATACGCACATTTTTGTATACATAAGATTATATATATATACATATATATATATATATATATATACACATATATATACATGTATATATATGTGCGTGTGTGTGTGTGTGTGTGTATGTGTGTGTTCTTGTGCATGTAGGTATACATGTAATACATTTATACCTGCATATATATATGTATGCATATATATATATATATATATATATATATATATATCTAATAATATATGTATATATATATGTGTGTGTGTGTGAGTGTGTGTGTATGTATATGTATATGTATATATGTATATATACGTATATATATATATTTATATATATATACATATATATGTAAAGATGGTAGACATTTTCAATACACATTTAAACCCACATACTCTCACATACAGGTGCATTCAACACTCACTCACACAAACCTATTCAAACACCCACACATACATAGGCATTGACACAATGCATAAAATGGTGCGTATTGGAATCCCATCGGATGCAATATATCCGCAAGCAAATGCTAAAATAAAGGATAAAATATAAAATGGTACGAAATAAGGTATAAGATATTTAAGATATTTAAGATATAGAAAATAACGTTAGATCGAGATAGGTAACTCATAAGATTAAGTATACAGGGTAGAAATTTTTAGTGCGCGTATATAATTATATATATATATATATGCTAGTGTGTATGTGCGCGCGCGCGTGCCAGTGCGCATGTGTATGTATGTTCGTCTCTATGTATATATGCATTCAGATATGCATACATGGATATTGAGAATTTATAAATATATATATGTATATACATACACACATGTCTATATACATACTTACATACATACATATATTCTTACATGTGAAAGTACGTATTCATATGTACATCGGTATGTATAAATATATTTACATATATCCATATATACACATACATACATAGATATATATATACACATATATGTATGCATATATATATATTTATTTATATATAT
>NC_068984.1:123473532-123476015 GCF_001194135.2 Octopus bimaculoides | reverse complement strand
CATGTTTTATCTCTCTTTATGTGCAGTGCGCATTGTGACATTTTCGCGAAAGAAAAAGTACCAAACACACACACACACACACACACACACACACACATACATTTACACACACACTTACACACACACACACATACAGACGTACAGGCATACACTCATACAAATTTTTCGTCTGCTTCGACGATCACCATTCCTTTTATTCGATCGAGTAAACATCACACTCTTTGAATTACAGAATACGTAGCAGAGTACTCCACATTTATACGTACCCTTTATGGGAATCTTATGTAATATCAGAATGGAATTGTGTATGGTGAAATGGGTCGCATTTTCAATCATAGATAAAATTGCAACGGGTATCACTGCAACTTCTATCCACCCATTTTAGAAGACTCGGGTATACACTAGACTATGGTAGAATTCACATGCCCAATGTCTCACACATCAAACTCTGAATCACATGATTTTATTATGTCCATATACGCATAATGCACAATATATACATACAAACACAGACATACAAACATGCACACACATAGACACACACATACATATATATATATGTCATGGAAATTTTCCCTCGATCATACGATTAAAGTTATAATATGATTAGTTGGCGATTAGGTCGATCACGCCTGATATACTATGTCCAATCTTCGGACTGCCGAAGATGGCTTAGCTGACCGAAACTTCGAAGTGACTATCAACAACATTCTTGTATAATAATAATAAATATGTACTCTCGAAAGTATAGAGTAACCCATCAGATTAATGCAAAACTGGTTTTATAACTGAACATAAAAACAAACATTTGTGCGTGTGTGTGTGTACATATAAAATGTGTGCATGCATATATGTCTATATATGTACTTATCTACATGTAGCAGAGATTAGAATTGAAACCGCGTATTTGAAGACGAGAGACAGGCTGCAGCATATCAGGTGACATGGACCCAATTGATAACTAATCATATTAATAAGCTTGAGTCATACGATCGATGGAAAAATTCCATGACATTCCCGTCAAAACATGATTATAAATATAAAAGCCCGGGACAATCAGCGCAAGGGTTCGTGAAGGTTTCAGATACGACCAATGAACGCAGGCTTCTTGATTGCTGCTCGACCTCGTGTTTAAAAGAACCACTTCGTCTACAATGCATTTCTCCAAGCTCGTACCGTGATTACACTATCCTCATCTCTCATCACACGAATATATAGTTAGTCTGTTCTTATCCAGACACAACAAACATACATCACTCACTTTTTAAATAAATATAAGATTCATGTTCAAATAAATAGTCGCATCCGTCAATTTTATCGTGGCAGTAGGGACCCCTTATCTGGAATTCCACATGCTGTGACACCTTCTGCAGCGATACCTTGGTGTTGTCAACTACCAGCTCAGGCTCCGTTACTAGTCAGGCTGAGAAAAAAAATGTCACGGTATCGGTCGCTCTCAGACAGATTTATGGTCGAACCTGTTGCAGTTGAGACCTCCAGTGTCCTTGGCCTGCGGACCATATCCCTGCTCACCGCTATCGGGGTAGAAATTGCTGTCCGCAATTGCAAGCCCCACGAATCAGAATGGCTGTTCCAGCGCATTTCCCTAACGATCATCCGGGACAACACCTTTTCCTTTTTCCCTTATGGTGCCTTAAGATATGTTTCTATATTGTGAGAGCCAGCCCAGCATGTCTTCAAGTTTAATGGGGGAGATTTCACTGCATATCCCAAGACATATCAATTTCAAAGACTTGATATGGTATCTACTGTGCAGAAGTTTTTCAATAGGCCATTTCTGCATTGCAAGTATATCTGTGGTCAAAATTTCATGTCTATAGCAGCTATGAATACGAAAATCTAAAAGTAATTTGGTTGTATATTAGAAAAAAAACATGCAGCTTAAATCAACCAATTTCAGCCTAACCGAATAACCTAAAATATCAACTGCCTATCAATACAGTCCTAAGTATATATATAAATCTGTGTTCTTTGGCATGCCAAAGAACAACATGGTGGTGTACTGGAGCGGATTAGTATAGAAATCCTGTCTAGACACCCTGATGACGCATCGTTACGGCAAATACAAGAGTCAGTCCTCATAACTGAAACACGAACAATTTTGAATAGCAATTACACGTAGATAAAAACCTTACAATTACCCATGGTTGCAGATGTTGCTCACACATAAAATACAGAACGTGAACGTAAAAAAGGATGCATTTACGAAGAAAACGGAAAATAACTGAAAGAAAACCAAAACCAAAACCAAGTCCAAAGTCTCTATGAATGAAATTTAACAAACACACATATGGACGCATATGCTTACATATAAGCACGCACACATATGAGAGTGCACACACTCACATGCTCATACCGGACAATTTCAAAACAACGGTGAATCATGCATTCAAAATAAATGGAAGTGGAGAGACAAGTTACTGAAGAGATTGCAAGAGTGCAATGAAATGATTTAACAAAAA
>NC_068984.1:123470499-123472928 GCF_001194135.2 Octopus bimaculoides | reverse complement strand
TATATATATATATATATATCCATCCACGATAAATCATCCCATCGTGCTGGTTTGTCATTTAACGTACAATGAAAATTAAATAACCTACCCTAGAGTATATGAATTAAATTGATTTCATATAAGAATACACATTTTTAAATCTTGTTTCATAACAATATTCAGTTCATAATCCCTAGGAAAACAAAACAAAAAAAAAACAGAGGAATAAAAGAAAAAAAACAAGAATAAACCTGATTCTAACAACCAATTCATCACAATTTTCTCTTTGTATATGTGTACACATGAATGCCGATGACTATGCGCACGTAATAGTTTTTATGTCTGTCTTTGTATGTGTATGCGCTTTTCGTCAGTGGTATTTGCCCTGAAATACAAGGTATTTCGCGTTCTTTTATTATAACTGCACAAAAGCCGCTCTGTTATTAAAATATTAATACGTATTCTCTATTCAATCCTTGTTTACACAACACTAAAAAGCAATTAAGAATCTCTATTCAATTTAATATACATACATACACGTGAATACAGGGAGACATATATTTAATACACACACACATATTATATATATACATATGTGTATATCTAAGTATATATATATATATATATATATATATATATATATATATATATATATATATATATATATATATATATTCACACATACGCACATGATTTGATGGCATAAATAATTCCCTCGCAGGGTTATCTTATCTTTATTTATGTATGTGTGTGTGTGTATACACCATATATACGTATCTACATATACATATGTGTGTATGTATGCTTTTATATGAATACACATGCACATGCACAGACAGACAGACAAGTACACACACGCATACACACATACTTACACTCTTTGAATCTGTTGTATAGTACTGCATAAAGAAATACCGTAGCATATTTCTAAATTTGTAGGTGTAATATATGGGTTCATAGAGAAGTGCAGCTATGTCAGAAATCTCCTTTAGCGAACTCAGCTAACAGATCATATAGTAACCAGAGAAGTATAACTCAGAGTTCCATACAGCTGAAATGCAGGAGATGCTCTCAATGAAATTATAAAAAATCACGAGGCGAATATATTTATTTAACCACTTGAATCAATGGTGTAACCATGATATTCTGGTGAACCTATGAACTTGCTTTCATTTTCTGTACTGACTTGTAAATATATAATTGTATACTATAGTGGTTAGCTTGCATATTAGCGCAGACATGTAAACATAATATATTATGCACTGAGATTGTTATTACATGAAAAAGGCTGCGAAACAGTTGCAATCCTAAGGATGACAAGGGGTTAAATAAATATATTCACTTAAATAAATATATTTAGGGTATTCGAATCACGATCATAAAGTTCAATTGCGGGCGGTGCGTGGGTTCTTGAACAAGACACATTATTTCACGTTGCTCCAGTCCACTCAGCTTTCAAAAATGAGTTGTGCCTGGATTTCAAAGAGCCAGCTTTGTCACATTCTATGCCACACTGAATCTTCTTGAAAACTGCGAAAAGGGTATGCATGACTGTGGAATGCTCAGCCACATGCACGTTAATTCTTTCTACTATAGGCCTGAAATCTGGGGGGAAGGGGACCAGTCGATTAAATCTATCCTGGTACTTAATTTATCGACCCCGAAAGGATGAAAGGCAAAGTCGGCCTCGGCGGAATTTGAACTCAGAACGTAAAGACAGACGAAATACCGCTAAGCATTTCGCCCGGTGTGCTAACGATTCTTATTTCTTTACTGCCCCACAAGGGGTTACACACAGAGGGCACAAACAAGGACAGAAAAACGGATTAAGTCGATTACATCGACTCCAGTACGTAACTGGTACTTATTTAATCGACCCCAAAAGGATGAAAGGCAAAGTCGGCCTCGGCGGAATTTGAACTCAGAACGTAAAGACAGACGAAATACCGCTAAGCATTTCGCCCGGTGTGCTAACGTTGCTGCCAGGTCGCCGCCTTCAGTTGCACGTTAATTCAACGAGTTGTTCGAGTCAACTACAACCCTCGTCGTCGTAACCGACAGAGCGTCGTATATGTGTGTGTGTGTGTGTGTGTGTGTGTGTGTATACATATATATCTAAGTATATTTATACATAGATATATATATGTACACACACACACACACATATGTGTATACATACATACATATATATATATATATATACAGACTGGAACGAACACATGTTACAATGAAGTAGAGAAATTTGAAAAGACAACACGAAACCGGTTATTTCTCAAAATACAATGTTTATATACCAAAAAGATTTTATAACATTTTTCTGACATAGTTCAAATATATACTTTAACCATGTAACACAAGCCTTCTGTAGTTTTTTCACTCTTATTACCTTTTATACATCCAACCACGTGCTTTCATATACCAACTTTCTCACACCTATATATATATATATA
>NC_068984.1:123468435-123470170 GCF_001194135.2 Octopus bimaculoides | reverse complement strand
ATATATATATGTCCAGAATCATGCCGGACGTGGAGGAGACAAAACAGTAATTCAGTGAAGGAGAAGTAGTGAGAGTAATAGCGCTGACTGAGAGGGAGTGAGAGAAAGTAATAGAAATGAGAGAAAGGAAGGGATGATAGACGAATAAGGAAGGAAGCGATGGAAAAAAATCAGCGTTTCAACTCTGTGTGAGTATATGTGTGTATGTGAGTGCGTATACAAGGGAAATATGTGAATGTTTGTATGTGTGATTATTATCTACCTTATTTATATATAAAAGACTACAATTAGCCGTCATTATTGACGGAACGTGGTCAGCTAGTATCTAAATATTATGCAATTTGCTAGAGAAAGAACGCGAGAGGGGAATGTTTGGACAAACGCTTCAAATTCCCTTTCAGGAAAGTGGCCTTGGCACATTTATCAGGACCAAATTCCATGCCGATGTCATCGCTGAATGCTTTCACAGTACGTAGTAACCCCTCAGCCTCATTATCGTCTTCGCCATAGAGTTTTAAACCACCCATATATGATAGATGACGTATTTTCTTGCCGCCAATTTTATATACATACCCTGTTCTGTTAAGTTCACTTGTTAGGGGTATTAAGGCAACACAAAAATTAAAGGTGAAAATGAGTCACCTCGGAAAATGCTGCAGTTGATATTAATATTTTTGGTGTATGCATGTATGTACTCACTCTGCATGTATGTACTCACTCTGCATGTATGTACTCACTCTACACGGTTTTCGTCAATCAAATTCCATTCAAACGTTTGATGAAAGTACTAGATCACAGTGACGCATAGTGTGATCGAACCTAGGTCCTCGAGATTGTAAAACGAACTTCTTAGCCACACAAATTATATAATAATCAGTGGTTTAAAACGCAGTCAACTATTGACAACACATTTAAGCTTGAAACCAACAACATCAATCATTCCAGTCTGGCTTGGGCCAGCAAAGGCCAAGAGCACTGTCGCTGCTTCACAGATTAAGTAGTAATAGTAATAATAATAATAATAATAATAATAATAATAATAATAATAATAATAATAATAATAATAATAATAATAATAATAATAATAATAATAATAATAATAATAATAATAATAATAATAATAATAATAATAATAATAATAACATCATTAAAACCAAAAATATTTCACCTTCTGGCTAGTCCAGCGTCAGAGCAGCTATAGAAATCGATGCCAGTGTTTTCGTCTTGTGTTTTCGCTTGTTTTGTTATTTAATTTAAAATTGCTACTGAGGAGTCGATTGATACCTAGCACTAGTAATTTTTTTTTTTTTTTTTTTTTTTTTTTTTTTTTTTTTTTTTTTTTACCTTTATAATCTGTCGGAAATGAAAACATTCTCTAAGCTACATTACGAGTTTCTCTCTCCAGCAATTAGTTGAAACCTAAATAAAGAAGACTGTGTGTAAGATGCTGGAGGTGGGGTAGAACGACGGGTTTTATCTGCCATACGGCTGTGCCTGTAGTCAGGCTGGACAAAGTTGTAAGTTTGAACATCTGTCTTATGGATACCGTCGGTTTCAATAGGGTTCCAATGTCCAGGTTATTAGACGTTATGGCACTGCCATTTTTTGGCGCCGCCTCTTTGGCGTCACTGATTCGACACTGACTTATTTGACATCAGACATTTTAATGTTAACCTCACTCTCTCTCTCCCTCTCTCTCTCTCTCTCTCTCTCTCTCTCTCTCTCTCTCTCTCTA
>NC_068984.1:123456895-123466723 GCF_001194135.2 Octopus bimaculoides | reverse complement strand
TATATATGCATATAGATAGATAGACAGATAGATAGATAGATAGACAGATAGATAGATTTCTGCTGCTTTTAAATAATAGATAGATAGATAGATAGATTTTATTATATATAAATATATATACGTGGTCTGATCAGTAAGTATCCAGACTGTTACCATAGTAACGAAGCTATAGCACGTGGAGTAAAGTCGCTTGGCAGAGATTGATCTTGAACTCTGCTATGCATGCGCTCTAAGTTTTGACGTTCTAGCTCACTTCTGTTGTTTACAGAAGGGCTTCGAGGGAAACGTGTGTAGCGTGTAATCGTCACATTGACCATGATGGAAAAAGTTGAGCAGAGAAACTGCATCAAATTTTGCCAGAAGCTTGGCGATACCTACGCAAAGTTTTAAAAACATTTTCATCGTTCTCGACACAATCAAGATCTTATGCAACTTAAACTTGAGTGTCTTTTTGATCAGCTGAAAGCAGTTTTGGCAGAAGTTTGGCAGACACGCGTCTCATACCCAAATCTTCAGTGATAATGAACTGAACTCAACCGTAACTAATCTGCACACCCTCTGATAACTCACAGATGGTAATTCGACGATTTCCCCTCACAGCTGCACGCATATCTACGATGTTTTACTCAGTTCTGCTGGTTGCGGGTCTCCCAGAACGTTCGTCAATATCGACATTTTTTCAACCATCTTGGAAACGTCTGGACCACTTGTACACATGCGTGCGGCTTATACATTCCTCTCCATACACTATCTGCAGCATTGCATAGGCCTCTGAGCAAGTATCACCATGATAACTTTCTCTGTCATGGTCAGTGGGACGATCACACGCTACACACCTTCCTGCCAAGCACTGCTGTAAACAGCGGAAGTGAACTAGTACATTAAAACTTAGTGTGCAAGCACAGCAGAGTTCAAGATCAATCTTTGCCAAGCAGCTTCAATCTACACGCTTTAGCGTCGTTACCATGGCAACAGTCCGGATACTTATTGATCTGACCTCGTATATGTATATATACACACACACTCACTCACACATACACACACACACACACACACACACACACACATACACACACACACATATATGCTGCGACGGGCTTCTTTTCAGTTTCCGTCTACCAAATCCACTCAGAAGGGTTTGTTCGGCCGGCGGCTAAAGTAGAAGACACTTGCTCAAGATGCCACACAGTTGGACTGAAACTAGAACCATGTGGTTGGGAAGCAAGCTTCTTACCAAACAGTCACGCCTACGCCTACAACAGTACATATATCAAATAAACATGATATTAAGTATATCACATAAAATATTAACATGCATTATATATGATACACATCCCAAACTTTTATCAACCACCGGAGTAACTTGTGACTTATGAAAGGAAAGCCTTATATTATTCAGAACGTATGAAACAGGGGCTAACAAAAAATCTAAAACAAAGAATGGGTGTTAAGGACAAACTTATGAAAATGTTTTGGGCAGGAAAAGGGTTAAGGGAACGACCGTTGAGTAATGGTTGAATATCCAGCAGTGTACTTAGTACATTATGTACATTGGTTTGCCAATGGATTAATTAAATTCCATCCATCCGGACGTTTCCGTCTATCAAAAATTTATTGTTAAACTCGAAGTAATTAGAAAAATACATTTGTCTCGGATGCCGTGCAGCGCGATCGAACCTTGACATATGTCGCTCAACACAAACTACTTAACGACATGTCTATCTCTGCAACTGAAGGTGACGTGAAATAGTCGATGTTAGATATAAGACGTTAAAGAAATCATCTTTATTAATCACGTCCCAACCAAGCAACGTATCATTAGCCATAAAGCTTTCAATGTGCCACTAAACGTATAAAACTAAAGATCTGATGTTGAGCATATCTGAAATTTGACATTAAATTTATTACATTAAATACATCATTTTAAGTGGGTGACGTTATGCATAGCACACTAGATATACGATGTTCAACATATAACAGTAAATATATCAAATAAAGATGATTTTAAGTATATCACATAAAACATATGACATTAACACGCAACACAAAACACACCTTAAATATATGACGTACAACATATTAAGATTATAGATATGATATTAATCGTAGAACATCAAACTTATGACGTAAAATCTATGACATTCAACAAGCGTCATTAACTGTATTTACTCTAAATACAATATGAAAAATATGATGTTTAAACATGACATATTAATCATATTAACATTTAAAATGCATTAAGCACAGAGAAAAACATATGCCTTCCATTATTTGACATTCTCAAAAGAATAATATTTTCAGCACACGTGCTTTCAATACCCAGGGTATACTAGTGACATATTTACAGCGGTATGCCTGCAAATGGAATACAACACCCACACGCATATACAGAGATACACACCTACACATACATATATCATTACATATATGCGCACACACCCACATACATTCATACATACATTCACGCACACAAACACACACACACACACAAACACACACATCTGTGTATATATATGTGTGTATGTGTATGTGTGCAAATATATATATATATACATACATATATATATATATTTACCATATATATATGTATGTGTGTGTGTATATATATATATATATATATATATATATATATATATATATATACATATATATATACTGTAGTCTCCTTTAGAGAGATTTAGAAATATTAATATCTATATATATACTTATAAATATGTGTTGGTTTGGTGACGCAAACAGCAAAAGTAGAACTCAAAACATGAGTATGTGTTGTCACATATATGCACATATGCACATATGCACAATGCAGGCACCATACACACAAGTGTGCGAATGTGTCTGCCTATCTTACTCTTTCTCTGAATTTTTGTTTGTATGTATGTGTGTATGTATGTGTGCATGTATGCATGTATGAATGAATATGTGTGTTTGTGTGTGCCAGCGTGTATGTGCGTGCGCGAGCATTCCTTGGTTTGTGTGTGTGTATGTAAGTGAATTATATGCGAGCGCGTTGGTGTATTTCGTCATGAATACGAGAAAACAACACAAAATACGCCATATGTGTGCAGTGAATGGTGCATGTGCATAGTTTGTCACTACATGCAGCTGGGTAGGATTGTAAGTAGGTGCACATACACTCACACATGCACATAAATACACACACACACACATATATATAGACATACATATATATTTAACAACGTATAAATGTGAGTGTATATATATATATATATATATATATATATATAATGATAGAGGTGTGTGTGTGTGTGTGAGAGAGAGAGAGATAGAGAGAGAGAGAGAGAGAGAGACCTGTACACACATTTATATCAATGCACACCAAAGCAAAGCATGTTCATTAATACATACAAACACATGCGTATACAAGTATACGTAAATACACACGCATACAGTAAAGTGCCAAGTTCTATATATTCCCCTTACGCTATCTATCTATTTATTTCTGTCTCTCTGTCGCTCTCCTTCTCTCTCTCTCACACACACACACAGATACATATATATACATATATATATATATATCAGTGCCTTGTTACAGCAAGAGAGACCACTAGACCCTATATCGGGGCCATCATTAATGCAGTGAAACGCCGAATATTCAACTAATATAGTAAACCTTTCGTAACAACAATCTTAAAGCTGACACTATACAAGCCAAACATATTCATTCACTTAAATCCCAGAATATCATATATATATACATATATATATAGATATGGTTGTATGTATGTAATGCATGCATAAACGTATGAGTGTGTATATGCATTTATGCACATTCAGGCACGCTTAACTACAATTGAAAACTGAGACATAAAAACATCACGATAACATAATATCTCAGTTTTAATCATGGTTATTAAAATCAACTCGCGCGCGCACACGCACGCACGTACACATACACACATACACACAGACACACACAGACACACACACACATACGTATAAATACATATATGCGTGTGTATAAATGTATACATATATATATGTATGTATATATATTGTTAATATATTATTAACAATTTCTTCATATATATATATATATATATAATATATATATATATAATATATATATATATATATATATATATATATTTATATATATATATATATATATATATATATATATATACAGACTTGCATACGTACATACATGCACACATGCATACATGCATACATGCATACATACATACACACATACATACACATACATATATACATGCGCACGTATAGACTTATATGCGTTTTTGTACGCATATAGACGTTACAGAGTCAAAGATGGTGACAAAGATACACATATCTACGTGCGTGCATGTGTGCGCGCGCGCGTGTATATGAGGTGTATATATATATATATATATATTTATTTATATATCAGTATCCATGTATGCACATATGTAGATGTATATGTATACGGACAGGGACTGATAGATACGTAGATATATACATACTTCATGTAAATATACATACATGCATACATGTATATATATATATATATATATATATATATATATATATATATGTACACGCGCACACACGCTCACACGCACACACACTCATATACACGCATACTCTCATGCATCAAATTTGCGCACATACATACTGATATCCACGCATACATACTTTCAGAATCCGCATTTGATGACATACATATACACACATACCTAGGCACTCACACACATATGATCTATTATGCATACACATACATGCGCATATACTCTCATATACGCACACACATATTCCCGCATTACGTAGACGTATACCCGTATACACATATATATGCTTGCATACACACATATATACCCACATACACAGATACCCGCATATGCACATATATACCTGCGTACACACCTATATACTCGCATACACAATCATTTACCCACATATGCACGCATATATTGCATACACGCATATACCCGCTTACACACATATACCCGCATACGCACATATACCCGCGTAAACAAATATATACCTGCATACACACATACATACCTACATATATATACCCGCATACACGCATATACCAGCATACACACATATATACCCGCTTACACACACATATACCCAAAGATGTTTTCGCCCGCACAAACAAATACACCCAGCACTTGAACATACTTCCATCCATACATACATACATACATATATACCTATACATACTTCCATATACACATATATACCCATGTATACACGCACAGATACCCATTCATACGCGCACATATACCCATACATACACACACACATATACCCATACATACACGCACACACACAGCACACATACACGAACCGATATACATACATACATACATACATACATATATACATACATACATATATACATATGTGTGTGTGTGTGTATGTGTGTGTGTGTGTGTGTGTGTGTGTTTATACCCCAACTAGCAAACACAAACACAAATGCACAAACATACACAAACACACTTCCATCCATGCAACATATAAACAAACATATACCCATACATACACACACACACACACACACACACACACACACACACACACAGAGTCACACTCACGGAAAACGATATATATATATATATATACCCTCACTTGAAAGGAAGCAGAGACGTACATGCGCAGACATACACAATCATACAAGCTCATCCACCCATGCAAGCACATAAGAACACATATACGTATACACACATACACACATACACACATACACAAGCGCACATAGCCACATATACGTACACATATATACCAATAGTAGCAGCTAGCTATCACGACTGTTACAGGTGCTGGTTAAAAGTTTTTCTTCACATAGAACAACTTCACTGCGGAAATAACAGAGTAATGCAGGTCACAGCCTCGTTTTCATTATACCCAGTTTCTTTATACATTTTGCAACAAAAACAACAACAACCACATCAAGAACAATAATGACAACAACAACAACAACTTCAGTAGCAACAACAAAAATGACAAGCACAGTGATGACAATAACAACAACAAAGGCAATAGCAAGTACAAGAATCGCAATAATGGTTACAGGAGCGACGATTACTATAACTATGACAACGTAATGTAGGAAAGACGAAGAAAAAAAAACGACTTATATTTTTTTTTGTTTTGTTTTATTGTTTTAGTTTCAATAAATCAATGAAAGAATACAAGACGTAGAAGGAAAGTACAAAATAAATGAATGAAAGAATGAATGAAGATATAAATGAATGAGAGAATGAAACATTGGATGAAGGAATGGATAAAGAAATATGGGTGTAGAAGAATGAGAGAACGAAAGAATGGAAGGTATGATAGGAGTGAATGAATGACAGATGGAGGTATGACGGAATCAAAGGTGTGAAAGAACGTGAGAATTGAAGAGTGAGTGAAGGGTGGGTGAAGGAATGGGGGAATAAAAGTATGCGAGAAAGAGAGAGTGAAAATATGGATGAAGAAATAAGGGTAGAAAAAAAATTGAAGGTGGAATGAAGGTGTAATAGGTGAGAATGAAAAGTGAATGAGAGAATGACGGAATCAATTTTAAAGGAATGAGAGAATAAGAATGGAAGAAGAAATGAAGGTATAAAAACATGAAAATGAGAGAATGAGAATGGATGGAGGAATGATGGTGTAAAAGAATAAGAGAATGAAAACGGGATGAAGCAATAACGAAATGACAACATAAAAGAATGAAAAATGAAAAAAGTCGAGAGAATAAGAATGGCTTAAAAAAGGATTGAGAAAATAAAAATGGATGAAGGAGTGAGGGAATGAAAGTATAGATGAACGAGATATGAAAATATGAAGGAAGAAATGGGGGGGGGTGAAGGAATGAGAGAGCGAAAGAATGGAAGATAGAATAATGGTAAGATAGAAGGAAAGAATGAAAGTTGGATGATGGAATTATGGAATGATGGAATGGTAGAACGAAAGTACAAAAGAACGGAAGAAAGGGAAAATGGATGAAGGAAGGACAGAATGAAATTACAAAAGAACGAAAAATGAAAAAATGGATGAGGAAATGATGGAACCAGAGTATAAAAGAAAGGATAGAATGAAAGACTGGATAACTGAATGAGGGAATGAAAGTTTATAAGACTGAAAGAATAAAAAATTGCTGAAGGAATGATTGAACGAAGATTTAAAAAGACTGAGAGAATGAAATGACTGGAAGAATGAAGGAATGGAGATATAAAAAGGAGAAATAGAAAATAGATGAAGGAATGTCCGTATGAAAGAATAAGAGAATAAAATATCTATGAATGAATGTGGGAATGAAAGTACACAAGAACGAGAGGATGAAAACATGGATGAAGAGTTAAGAGTGTAAAAGAATGAGAAGAACGAAAGAATGGAAGGTGAATTAAAGGTGTAATAGACAGAGAGAATGAAAGGTGAACAAATGGAAGATGAAAAGGAGACAATGTAAACTGGTTGAAGGAATGTTAGAGTGAAAATTTAAGAGAATGAGAGAATGTTGGATTGAAGGAATGGGTCCCAAATTAATAAATAAACTTAATACCTAATGAAAGAATGAATGAAAAGAAAAAGGAAGAAGAAAGAAAGATGACAGGTAAATGAAGATAAAAGGCAGATGGGAGAGAAGAAAAAAAAATTCAAGAAAAACTGAAGTGTATGTATGTACGTACATACATACATATATATATATATATATATATATATATTATTTACGTTTGACGGATATTTGTCCTCAACTTCTTTGTTGTTAACACAACGTTCTTGGGGAAATTTCGAACCTGGGTTCTCATTCCTAAGGTATTTTTCGATGTTGCTGTTGCTGTTGTTGTTATTATTATTATTATTATTATTATTATTATTATTATTATTATTATTATTATTATTATTATAGATGTCGCACGGTATACAATATTGTGAGGTTGTTGATTGAAGATATTGTCTACCGGGGGTTTGTTCTGTTTGTCAAGTCACAACAAGGATCTCAGACAGACATTACTTTACGCAATATGCATGCAGTTCCAAGTAATGTCGACTTTTGCAATACATCTAGATTGGAGGGTATCTCTAAGGTTTTCAGATGTTTTTTTTTCAGATTGGGTAGTATTGAAACCAATGCTCCAGTGACAATAGGGACAACCTTTATGTTTAACTTTCGTAGCTGCTACATCTTAGTGATGTCAATTCTCAGGTCTCTATATTTATCAATCTTTTTCTCTTTCTTTCATGATATGTTGATCTCCTTGCACTACCACGTCAATTATTAAGCACACTTGTTTATCCCTCCTAAAGGTTACTATATCTGGCCTTCGGTGTGCTCTAACACTTTGTCTGGAAGTCAAAGTCTCAGAGGATTTTTGCCTTTCCCTTTTCGTCCATTAACTTTTCCGGTGTATGTTGGTACCAAGCACCCGTTACCTTATATCCATACTTACGACATAGTAGCCAGTGGAGGTTTTGGGCTACCGTGTCGTGTCTGCGCTTATACTCCTTCTGTGCAAAACTTTCACAAGCACTAACAATGTGAGTCACGCTTTCAACCCTCTTCCCGCACATTCTGCAGAGGTCCGTTGCATTTGTGTGGTATATATTCTTTTTTACTGAGTTGGTATTCAATGCCTGGTCCTGAGCAGCGATGATCAGGCTTTCAGTATTCCTTTTTAGATCACCCTTGTTGAGTCACCTCCATGATGCTTCCTGGTCTTTTAGTTTGTTGGTTTCACGGTGGAACTGACCATGTAATTCCATACGGAGTAGGGTTTCTTCTCTCTCGTTGGCTGTTCTTGATCGGAATTCATGAGCATTCTCAAGACCATTTTTGTTAAATCCTTCTGCATTAGCAGCATACTGTAGCAGGTCTTGTTCGCTGTTTACCAAATATTCTGCCATGTTTCTTCTTTCACTGTTGATGCACTCCCGTACGCTAATCAACCCACGTCCACCTTTACCTCTCTTCATGTAGAGCCTGTGTACATGTATTTGCCTTAGGGTCATTGTTTTTCGTGTAGTGCGATCGAGTTGGTTAGACGGGTGCACTATAGCGGACTACACCTAAAGTCCATATGTTGATGGTAGTCACAAGGTTACTTGTTGCTTTTTTTTTTTTTTTGCTTTTGTTGTTGCTGCTGTTTTATTCCTCGGAACGTTCGGTCTTGTTTGTTCTGGTAGATTTTGTGAGAGCAGACAGCAACTTGCTGTCAGAGGTCTCACAAGGTCTCTTTCTGCACATTATAAGCTTTGATACTTGATTGTTAATTATCGTGGGAGACATTCAACATCTAAGTACCAATCTCAAAATCTTAGCTGTCCCCAGCAGAACAGTTTTGGGAGCTTGTTCTGTTCTCATGTCAATTCCGATTTCTTTGACATACTTCTCGAACTTGGTTGTTAGTGCTCCGAGTGCCCCCACAACCACTGGAATGACAGTCCACATTCTTGCAATTTCGTCTTTTAATTGTCTGTTCTTTTCCATCTTTTCTAGTTCTTTGACACTTATGCGTGCATCTTTTGGTTTCCTTTTTTTTCTTTATCTACCACAACAATATCTGGTCTCCGAGCTTCGATTAGGGAGTCACATTAGATTTATTATTATTATTATTATTATTACTATCATTATTATTATTACTATCATTATTTTTTTATGTTTGACTTTTGTTTTGCATTTGTACAAGTTGGATCCAAGTCTCACCCAGAGACCTCAAGAGACAACAAGTTAGAAGTTCATGTAGGTGTTATGCCTAGGGTACCATATATTTGGATTTGTACAGTTTTGTTCAAGTGAATGTTTAAGAAACCATAAGAAAATTATGTGTTTGCTTTAAAATTTGAGATCACATAGACAGTATTTTACGTAGGATATGGGCAGTTCCCATGAGC
>NC_068984.1:123451462-123456531 GCF_001194135.2 Octopus bimaculoides | reverse complement strand
CTGGTGTTTTTGTTATGTATTTGTCTGAATATTTTTTTATTATACTATGATAGGAATTGTTTCTGTTTTTAGATTCCACATTCGAGTTACCTCTATTTCCAGGTCTTTGTATTTTGAAAGTTTTTCCATTTATTTTAGAGAGACGTTGTCATCTGCTGGTATTGATACATCAATTAGAAAGCATTTTTTTTCTTCATGATCTTTGACAACTATATCTGGTCTATTTGCTTTAATTTCTCTATCTGTGTGTATTGGCATATCCCAGAGTATGGTTGCTTTCTCGTTTTCTGTGACCTTTTCTGGCGTGTGTTTATACCATCTTTTTTCTGTTGTTATTCCATAGTGTTGGCATAGCTTACAGTGTATATAGGTCCCAGTTCTGTCGTGTCTGTGAATATATTCACGACATTATTACTATCATTATTATTATTATTATTATTATTATTATTATTATTATTATTATTATTATTATTATTATTATTATTATTATTACTTAAAGCGTAGCACAGTAGCTAATATCGTGATGTTGTTGATTGAAGATATTGTATCTACCGGGCTTTGGTACTGTCTGTCAAGTCACAAGGACCTCAGATAGACAGTACTTTACGTAATATGCGTTCAGTTCCAAGTAAAGCCGATTCTTGCAATACACCTAGATTGTAGGGTATTTCTAAAGTTCCTAGATGTTTTTTCAGGTTGGGTGGTATTGAACCCAATGCTCTGATGACAATAAGGACAACCTTTATGCATGACTCTCTTAGCTGCCACATCTTAGCGATTGTTGTTGTTGTTGTTGCTGTTGTTGAGTGAGAAAGCAGCGCATGCCGTCAAAGTGACACTAGGCTAAAATATACGAAGCCCAGTATACCCATCATGACTACCCGTCTCATAAGGGTACACCAGGCATATGCATCACAACCATAAGTGCACGACATGGTGATCTCATAGCAAGATAAACAGCGCATGACCTTGCAGGTAGAGCCCAGTTAAAATTTTCTTCAAGATGCAGTAGCCCATCCGGCCCCAAAAGTCTCTGAATGAGAGTTGTTTAAGGATGAAGAACGAAACACCCATGTTTCCAGAGGTGAATTATTCAAACCCCAAAGAGTTCCCTCACTGCTTCTGTTCGTGAACCGAGATGCACATATCGTCAGCCATTAAGGGACATGCACAACTGGTTAAGGTCAAACACCTGACAAGTAAATCTGTGGTATTGAGCAGGAAATTTGCTGTAGCCCACTTTTTATACCAGGCACCCCCACTACTTCTGCTTATGATCAGAGATTCACATATTGGAAGCCACCAAGGTACTCAGAGATGAACACATCGTCAGTCACCATTATTATTATTATTACTTTTATTTTAATATTATTATTGCCTAGTGGTTAGGGTGTTGCCTTCACGATCGGGAGTTCGTGGTTTCAATTCCTAGACCGGGTTCTGCGTTGTGCTCTTGAACAAAACACTTCATTTCACGTTGCTCTGCGATCAGTTCGACTCGTCACGCGTGGTACACTGTGCACCGGATCAGACAACGTCGAATTGATGCAGAGAGTGAGCTAATGTATGGAACATACATTTGATCACTATAAACAAGTGATTTGTACAGGTCGTTCGGTAAAAGCTGAACACCCATACGTCATCTTCGACGAGAGAGTCCATCGTCATTATTATTATTGTTGTCAGAATTTTCTTCAGATTTTATGTTCTTCTAGGTTATTGCCATTGTTATTGTTGTGACGCTGGCCATGGATAGGCAGAATCGTTAGAGCATCGAACCAAATGCCCTGCGACAGGTATTTGATCCGGTTATTTAATTTCTAAGTTCAAATTCCACCGACGATAACTTTGCCTGTCTTCATTTCGAGATTGATAAAATATGGTAGCAGCTAAGTCCTGGGGTAGAGGACATCGACTCATTCACTCCTCTCGTGATAGCTGGCCTTGTGCCTAAATTAGAAACTATTGTTGTTGCTACAGTTGTTGTATCCGGGGGGAAAGCTGGATGTCAGATCAGTAAGTTTCCAAAAACAAACATCGCTTCTTAGTTCGAATGGGAGTTTGTTTCATTGAATTTTGTTGACGATCGTATAGAAAAGCTGAAACGCTACATGTTGGCAAGGTTGTCTCTTTTGTGCGACTTCTCTGCCCGGGGAAATCATTTGTTAGCAAATGAAAATTCTTTTTTTTTTTGGTTTTTAAAGAAAAAAATGATAATTCTTTTTGAGAAAATAATGGTATTCGATTCGGAGAAATGGGAGAAAGAGAAAACGAAAGAGTGGAAAGGATAAAAAAAAAAGGCCAATGTTTCGCCGACGTCTCTTCTGAGACTCAGTGCGTTGTTGCAGTTCTTGAAACAAAAACTAACCACGCTGCAGCTAAAGTTTCTCTGACTACCACGAAAACATCACCAAATACAGAACGGAGAAGATTAACAGCTTTTGTTGTTGCTGTCATCGTTATCGTCATCGTCGTCGTCGTCGTCGTTGTTGTTGCTATTATTATTTTATCAGAAAGGTGACAGATCGAAGACACTAACAGGACAAATTATAATGGCTTAATGTGACCAGTCAGTCACATCCGCCAACGCAAAGTCAATCATTTCAATCACTCTAGCTTCCTGATTAGTATAATATTAATTTGATTTATATACAACTTCACACCAACAATTGTGTCGCCACCAACACCACCGCCGCCACCACTACGACCACATTTATCACTCACCTTCCTTCTACCTTTCACACAACCGCCATCAGATTTAAACCGTCAGCAACACCTTTCATACAAGCAACATAATTAACATCAACACCTTATGGCCGCCATTATCATCAACACCATCGTCACAACACAACAGAAATCAGTCCCACCAATGACGACAACAACAACACTAATACCATCAGTAACCACCAACGTCGCCTCTATGTAACATCACTAGAACAACGTAAGCAACCACAACATCATTATAATAAACACCAATAACGCCGATACGATTATTAACACCACCACAACCACCACCACCACAACCACCACCACCACAACCACCACCACCATCAACACTCTTACCCACACTACCATCACCATCTTCACCGCTTCTGAAACCATCACCAACAACACAGGCAACAACGCCATCAACACAACCAACGTCGCCGACACCACCAACCAAATCACCAGCACAATCATCACCATTAACACCAGCAATATCACCAATAGCTCCACCTACACCACCATCGGTAGCATGTCACTCGAGAGTACTTGCGTTGTTGATGATGACATTGTTGTTGTTGTTGTTGTTGTTGTAAATGTTATTGTTGTTTGTAGACCGTTGCAGGTGAGATTGCATAGAACAGAAGCGAAATTAACACTTGCATTTGTAATTCCATATCTTCACACATCTACACATCCGCCAAGGTCAACTTTGGCTTTCATTCATCTATAATCGATAAAAGTCGTTGTATTAGATTTGTTCCATCCCTTCAAAATTGCTGGCCTCGAACGTTGCAACGGACAGGCGTCCCGTTCAAGGTAATGTCATGATATAGATCACTTGTATATATCATGAAGACTGGGTAACCGACTTTATGAGTCCGAAGGCTCGAAAAGAAAAGGAGAATTGCTCGAAGGCAGTCGGTGTTGAAAAATACACCATGTTGTTTGAGGGAGAGCTAATTTACGTATATAACAGAAAAAGAAATACTGTACAGCTTCAAAGACAGTTGAGGAAAGGAGACTATTTTTTATGAGACAGTTTAAGCAGACAGTTGAGATATTGTTTTGCCTGAAAGGCGATTTAGGTAGACATTTGGACAAAATGGAAATTGTACTTTTTTTTTTCTTTTTTCAAACAATTCAAATCGACAGTCGAGACAAAAGAGATACTGTTGCTTGAGAAATAATTCAGGCAAACAGTTCAAGGCGATGCCCCAGCATGGCTGCAGTCAAAACGACAGAAACAAGTTTTAAAAAGCTTCCTGAAGGTGCAACGCCTGAACACGGAACCATGTCGTTGGGAAGCAAGCTTCTTGCCCCATAACCACGCGTGTGCCTATTTCAGTTTTGTGCTTTTCGTACCAATTTTATGTATTAGCAGTGTGAAACAGTGTGAAACAGTGTGAAACAGTGTGAAACGGAGGTAAAAAGGACGCTGCTGTTTTCGAGATAATTCAAGTAGACAGTTGTGGAAACAGAGACGCTTTGCTGCTTTTGAGATCATTTACGTATACAATTAAGGAGGCAAAAACGTCACTGCTGTTTGAGAGGCAAGGTAGATAAAGTAAAAGAAACATTGCTTTGTTTGTGAAACAAGTTAGGAAGAAACATAAACTGAGTAGGGACACCATGTCGTTTAAAACATAAGTTGTCTGTAAAAAACAGGGTAGATATTTGCGGAAAAAAGGAGACTTTGAGGACAGCTTAAGTAGATGTTTGAAGCAAAAGGGACACTTTATTATATCAGAAGCAAAGTAGACAGTTGAGATTAAAAAAAGACAGCCGAGCTATTTAAGAGATAAGTTAAGTAAACAGTTTAAAGGTAGAAAAGATAGTATGTTGTTTGAGCGATATTTTAGTTAGATATGATGTAAAAGGGTCATTGTACAGATTAAGAGACAACTTAGGCAGACTCATTTTATATATAAAATAAAAACACTATGTTTTTTGAGAGACAATTTAAGTAGACACATGAAGTAAAAGGGACAGTGTGTTGTTTGAGCGGAAATTGAAGTAAAGTAGGTCACCTGTGCAAATCGATATATGCACTGATTGCTGATGGTGTTAATGTACAGTAATGTGGGTGGGTGTGTTAATGTTATAGCAGGATGGTATCATTCTGTATGTGCGTGTGTATGTGTAAACCATATGTGTACGTGTGTCTGTGTATTAATGTTGTAATGAGGTACGCCATGCAGTGTGTGTATGTGTGTCGGTGTGTATCATATATTTGTATGCTTATATTAACGTTGTAGTGAAGAACATCCGTGAGTGTGCCTGTGTGTATTATTGTTGCAACAAGCATTGCAGTCCGTGTGTGTGCGTGTGTGTGTGTGTGTGTGTGTGTGTGTGTGTGTGTGTGT